>NC_079199.1:57294207-57594207 GCF_029499605.1 Hyla sarda
CAACGACCTGAGAGAGTAGAGAAGGAAGTGGTGTGAACTGTTAAAGATGGTGTTGTGGCTGTGCAGGAACCACATTCACCCAGTGAGCCGTAAAGGACTTGTTTTTATGCAACTTTTTTTTTTTATTAATAACGATTAATATTTTTCCAATATTTCTTTGATATTTATTGTATGGGCAATAATGTTGGTGTAGATATGCACATATGGACCATGTAAGCAAGGCTCTCAGATAGCAAGTATTTGTTTGGATAACCACCAGCCGCTGAGTACTTTTGCCTGGACTTTCACAGTATCTAGTCCCTTGACAGTGTGGTACGCCTCGGGGAGTGTAGGGTAGTTGGGGTGTTGCTGTAGTATATGAGGGGTTAATTTAACCCTTGTCACTCGTGACGCCAGGGTGGGGGTTAAAACTCTGAGGTAATGCTGGGCCTATCGCCACCCTTCCCAAGAGCGATAGGTGAGTGTGGAATAACGGATTTTCCACAACCGGTGCTGAACTGAAAAACTTGTAGAAACTTTACTGAATGTTTTCTGTACCTGCAGTAACAGTAGCAGTCCAGATAACAGAGTCTATATACAGCACGGCAATGACTGACAGTTGGTCGGGACCGATAAGTTCTGTTTGAGTAGGAGAATTGGATTGCATAGATCTGCTGGATTTAGGGGTTGGTTTAGGTCCAGTGATCTTGCGAAGATTTCGGGGAATTGTAATAACTAATTTGGATTATGGCCGAGGCTGCAAGGCTTTGGCCTAGTGGTTGCTGATGACAGCTGTGCAGATCCTACCTCATTAGCAGCCCACAAGGAAAGAGAGAGATTAATGGCCGCAGCTCCCTTATATGGGTAGGGGCTGAACCGTTTTAGATTGGTCTATGTCAGCTGTCACTCACCGTTACATAGGATTGTGGGTGATCACCTGATTAGAACCACCAAAGGTCCTTTAGCAAACCATAGAGTTCTGTGAACCACGTCACATGACCCGCAGGTCCTGCCACGCTAACAAGGTAGGCATCCTAAATATACATATTTACACTTTTATTTACACAAATTTTAGCTAACTGAGGGGTGACGAGGGGTTAACTAAAGAAGAGGATCCCCACTGTTCCTAGGGACTCTGACTTTGGGGACCTCACCACAAGGTACGGTATGAAATACGGTACCGGGACACCACAACAGATTAACAGGTGCAAGATAGTACACTACGTAGATGTAGGTATCTGGTATGCACTTATGAGGGCAGAAAAATGCGCTACAGTACACTTATAAAAGTATCTGAGTAGAACAACAGCTGCTGATTACTTTTGCCTGGACTTTCACAGTACCTAGGCCCTTGACAGATTAACAGGTACAAAACAGTACACTATTTAGATGTACGTATGTAGTATGCATTTATGAGGGAAGAAAAATTTGCTACAGTACAGTTAAAAAGTATCTGAGTAAAAACACCAGCCGGTGTGTACTTTTGCCCTGACTTTCACAGTATCTAGGCCCTTGACAGATTAACAGGTTTAAAATAGTACACTACTTAGATGTAAGTATGTGGTATACACTTATGAGGGTAGAAAAATGTGCTACAGTACGCTTAATAAACATATTGGAGTAAAACACCAGCTGGTGATTACTTTTGGTTGTCCTTTCACAGTATGAAGGCCCTTGACAGATTAACAAGTACAAAATAGTACACTACTTAGATGTAGGTATGTAGTATGCACTTTTGAGGGCAGAAAAATGCAATACAGTATGCTTAACAAAATGTATTTTAGTAAAACACCAGCCAGTGATTACTTTTGCCTGGACTTTCACAGTAACTAGGCCCTTGACAGATTAACAGGGAAAATTTGTACACTACTTAGATGTAAGTATGTGGTATGCACTTATGAGGGTAGAAAAATGTGCTACAGTACACTTAATAGTAGTAGTAATTAGTATCTAGGCCCTTGACAGATTAACATTTACAAATAGTACAGGTGACTTTCACAGTAACTAGGCCCTTGACAGGTTTAAAATATTACACTACTTAGATGTATGTATGTGGTATGCACTTATGAGGGCAGAAAAATGCAGTACAGTACGCTTAAAAAAACTTATTTTAATAAAACACCAGCCGGTGATTACTTTTGCCTTAACTTTCACAGTATCTAGGCCCTTGAAAGATTAAAAGGTACAAAATAGTACACTACTAAGATGTACATATGTGGTATGCACTTATGAGGGCAGAAAAATGTGGTACAGTACGCTTAAAAAAACTTATTTTAGTAAAACACCAGCCGGTGAATACTTTTGCCTGGATTTTCACAGTATCTAGGCCCTTGACAAATTAAAAGGTACAAAGTAGTACACTACTTAGATGTAGGTATGTAGTATGCACTTGTGAGGGCAGAAAAAATTACTACAGAACACTTAAAAAAGTATTTGTGTACAACACCAGCCACTGAGTACTTTTGTCTCACGCCCCCTGACGAAGCAGCATTGTGAAAATGCTTCAGGGTTACAGTTGAGAGGTGGCTTGTGGGGTGCATGTTCAGGTGTCCTGATATTCATTGTTGATTTATCCTGTATCATCATGTTATATTGTTGTTGTGTAGTGGAGTAGCCATTGTCCCTCCCATAGAGGCCTATATACTTATATGATATTTATCAGTGTACCTACGCAGTCACACTGGTGATTTACCATCAGTGTGCACTTTATTAATGCAGTTTCACCTGATACTTGCTTTCAGTTACTACATACACCCCGCTGTATACCTGTACAAATATGTGATTAGTTTACTCATACCCTCAGCTCCTGCTTTCATCTACCTGTGTATTCTTTTGTACCCCAGTATTAAATGTTTTTTAACTTTTTTTATGCTACTTTTTGTTATTAATAAAGATTAATATTTTTCCAATATTACTTTGATATTTATTCTATGGTCAATAATATTGGTCTAGATATATATATGGACCATGTAAGCAAGGCTCTCGGATAGCCAATATCCGTTCGGATAACTACCAGCCGCTGAGTACTTTTGCCTGGACTTTCACAGTAACTAGGCCCTTGACAGATTAACCGGTATAAAATAGTACACTACTTAGATGTACATATGTGGTATGCACTTATGAGAGCAGAAAAATGCGGTACAGTATGCTTAAAAAAGTATCTCAGTACAACAACAGCTGCTGATGACTTTTGCCTGGACTTTCACAGTATTTTGACCCTTGACAGATTAACAGGTACAAAACAGTACACTAATCAGGTGTACGTATGTAGTATACACTTATAAGGGCAGAAAAATGCGCTACAGTACACTTAAAAAGTACCTGAGTAAAAACACCAGCTGGTGAGTACTTTTGCCCTGACTTTTACAGTATCTAGGCCCTTGAGAGATTAACAGGTTTAAAATAGTACACTACTTAGATGTAGGTATGTGATATGCACTTATGAGGGCAGAAAAATGCACTACAGTACATTTAAAAAAGTATCTAGGCCCTTGACAGGTTTAAATTAGACACTATGTAGGTATGTGGTATGCACTTATGAGGGCAGAAAAATGCGGTACAGTACGCTTAACAAAACTTATTTTAGCAAAGCACCAGCCGGTGATTACTTTTGCCTTTACTTTCACAGTATCTAGGCCCTTGACAGTTTAACAGGTACAAAATAGTACACTACTTAAAGGGTAGCTCCCACCATCCTTTTTTTTTTTTTGCTAGCCCGTTCCCCCCCCCCCCCCCCGCTACGGCACTAGTCCGTTCCCTCCTCCCCCCCGCCCCGCATTCCCCGTTCCCTCATTACACTTGCAGTTACTGCAGAGTCCGGCAGGGGGCGTGCAGGGACAGCGGCGGCAACGAGGTGGCGGTGATGTGCGGGAGGAGTGGCCTCCCAGCCAGTGGCCTGGGAGCCAATGCTCTCGCTCCCGCCTGTCTGATTGACAGGCAGGGAGCGAGTGCGGCCTAACTGAAAAAGGACTGATTGCCACTCCAAAATCAGTCCTTTTTCAGTAGCCGGTTTTTAAATGTAAATTAAACCTTTTTAATGAAAAAAATAATAATAAAAGTATATTAGAGATATGTTGTAGTACATAAGTACTACAACATATCAAAAAATAAAGTTGGTGACAGAGCCCATTTAAATGTACGGTATGTGCTATGCACCTATGAGGCAGAAAAATGCGCTACAGTATGCTTAATAAACGTATTGGAGTAAAACACCAGCTGGTGATAACTTTTGGCTGTCCTTTCACAATATGTAGGCCCTTTACAGAATAACAGGACCAAAATAGCACACTCCTTAGATGTAGGTATGTGTAATACACTTATGAGGGCAGAAAAATGCGGTACAGTATGCTTAACAAAGCGTATTTTAGTAAAACACCAGCCGGTGATTACTTTTGCCTGGACTTTCACAGTATCTAGGCCCTTGACAGATTAACAGGTACAAAATAGTACACTACTTAGATGTACATATGTGGTATTCACTTATGAGCACACTACTTAGATGTAGGTATGTGTTATGCACTTATGAGGGCAGAAAAATGCGGTACAGTATGCTTAACAAAGCGTATTTTAGTAAAACACCAGCCGGTGATTACTTTTGCCTGGACTTTCACAGTATCTAGGCCCTTGACAGATTAACAGGTACAAAATAGTAGACTACGTAAATGTACGTATGTGGTATGCACTTATGAGGGCAGAAAAATGCGGTGCAGTACGCTTTAAAAAAACGTATTTTTACACAACACCAGCAGTACTAAAAAATGCTGCCGCACAAAAAAGCTGTGTACTAAACACAAAATTGCACTCTGTCAAAGACTATTAGGAATGGACTGCTTGGTATTTTACCATCTACAGACTAGTATAACCAGCAGAGGATTTGTTGTTGAACAAAAACACAGAATTTTGCTGAATAATTATTCCTGCCTCCTCTACTAAGGTTTATGAAGTTGAGGCAGCTTGTTGAAATGTATGAGGCAGCATACAGCTATCTGCCCCTCTCTGTAATACAATGCTGAAGAAAGTGACTGGGAGGTTAATGGCTGCAGTAAAAATCCCTTTCAGTGAAAAAAACACTGCTCTCTGTCTACCAGAATGCTGACAGAATGCTTTTCTGTGTAACACATACATACAGCAGTGTAATGAATGATATGACGAGCCGCAAAATGGCTGCCGAATATATAGGGCTGTGACATCACAGGGGTGACTGG
The DNA here is from genome assembly GCF_029499605.1 of Hyla sarda. Lineage (NCBI taxonomy): Eukaryota > Metazoa > Chordata > Amphibia > Anura > Hylidae > Hyla > Hyla sarda. The sequence continues at coordinate 57,299,391 of NC_079199.1, forward strand.
CTGCTGATAGGCTGCATCCTGCATGTGATTCAGGGTCATCCCGCCTACTTCCCTTCCCGCCTTGCCTTCCCGCCTTCCCAGCCCCATGTACTGACATGTGAAACCGCCATTTTAGATGCCCTGGAGCCTGGACCACAGTAAATGAAGTTTAATGAAGCGATTCACATGATAGAATCGCGGCGATATTCACATTAGTTGCGAATCGAATATTTCATGAAATTCGTAACAAATTCGGGTTCGTCAGCTTCAATTCGCTCATCTCTACTATTTAACTAGCATTACTCCTGGAAAATCTGGTGAGATAAAGTGTAAAAGTGTAAATACAAAAAAAAAATTCTGAATAATATAAAAAATATTTTTTATACATTTATTCCAACAATAATTTTTCAGTCAATCTGTTAAAATCTTGATAGTTCTTAAATATGTTGATGATATACAAAAAGGTTACCCTTACAAACTATGCTGTTTATTCAATTTTTACATTGTAAACAATCTTCCATAAAAATTGACATCTAGTAGTAAATAGCAAAAATCTGAAATTTTGAGTAAAACCAACACAACTAATACATTACTACAAAATGTATGTTAAATGAATTTCAGGAACGGTGCAGTATAACCCTATGTCTTTTTTAATTTTGCCCTGGAATATAGATGTCTTCTTGTTTGAATCTAGAATAAATCATTATCAGCAATGTAATGAACAATAATGAATTCCCTGTGGCCATGTCTTTTATTTACCTTTTTTTTTCCTATCAAAAGACAAAATAGCCTGGGGGCGTCTCCCATTGGAGGTTAATTTTCTTCCTCTGCAGTAAGCATGCAAAGGGTTTAAATTAATGCATCTTAATTAAAGAAGTGCTAAGCCGTCTGATCTTCAGACATAAGACAAGGAACCAGAGGAATTGCTTACACATTCTCAGATGCACACTTACTCGTGAGGAGGCAAACCACAGTGGTGACATTATGTTTGGTGTATGGTGTATGTATTTTCTAGCTTGTTGGTCTGCAAATTACATTTCATACCGATACTATTAGATATTCAGATAACAATTATAAAATGGATTTCTGAAATCAGCGTGGGTCAACAGAGGAAAATGTGTTGAAAACTGGCTTAAGTGTGAATAGTTCATAACAAAGCTTATCAAGCTAGATGTCACATCCCATAAAAGGGTCTTGATGTCTCTCAGATTTATCATTACTATCATATTACATATTGTTTCTTTTGTTCTGATTATTCAAGTAATGTTCAAGGCCTAAAAATGGCCATAAACATAAGATTAAGGTTTGTCAAACCTGCAGATATTGGAGGGATTAGGCAACCATCTAATGTGTATGTGACCTGCCAACGGTAGATGTTGGGAGATAGAATGATCAGGCATTCTGCATTCTAATATTCCCCATCTTTATTTTTTATTTTTTTTTTTTTTTTATTCTTAAAGAGATATTCTGCTGCATAAGGTGTATACATGCACAGTCCAAGCCCTCATATATATGTGGCCCACTTCTGTATCTCACTATTCTGTTTCATATTTACAGGCTATGTGCAAATAACAGGCATCAAAAAATTTCAGGAAAATAACATGGGAATCTTTCAGACATTTTTTGCTTTTAGAGCATATGTATGCAGACCATTTTTTGTAATGTAATTGGCTGTAAGGTAAGTGCCATGTGCACACTTATGGCTATTCCATGAAGCTGTGTGACATTTTACTATTTAGGCAAATAGTAAAAAATAACTGGTTTTGGGGCAATTCATCTGGATGTAAAATGGCAATTTTTGTGATGTGAAACAGCCTGAAAATGGCCCAAAAGGCTGTGCATAAGGGACCCCATAGCATAGATAAAATGTAGGCAATGTTCAGGTGCTGCCGTATAAGGTCAGTGTGAAGCGCTCCGGACAGTGTGTGTAACCCGCAGTGGCGGGGAGCCGAGCTGTATGCCGGTTTCTCACACACGTGTCCGGAGCAAACGGCGTCTGACGTCTTATCCGCTTCCGGAGCCGTGGGAGGAGTCTCTGCCCCACCGCCATCTTCATGTGAATGCCAACGCTGGAGGGCGTAACCTACACACTCGTATCCCGGGGTAGCAGGCAAAGAAAGGTTAACCCTTTGAGCTCCGTGAGATAAGTACGGTTCATGAGTCAGAGGTAAGCTGGCTCATGAACAAACAAAGGGCTTTATTTGGCTAAGTCCAGATTACATCGACGAGATGAACCGGAGTAAGCAATGGTGAGGATAATATTGCCAAGTGATGTTATTCATACTACAAAGCTGTATTCAATCAGTTCTAAGTTAAGTACCTCTAACTAGTCAAAAGTGTAAGGAGGGACAATGCAGGCAAGGGCACCCCCGGGGGAGGCACAGAGAAACCCATACATATATACATTAATGAGACGCTATATACATTGACTGTGCATACTAGTTAGATAAAAAAAACAATGTGAGACACGTTGGATTTATACCCTAGACTCAGTAACCCCCAATGGACTAAATGAGCAACTGTGCTGTACTAGTTTTCTTTCATTGTGTTTTTGACCGCTGGGGATATCAACAGGGGTGATTACTGGTAGTTAGTGGGGGCTGTAGTAGCCTTTAAGTTAGGACACCCCTTAACTAGGGATGTGTAGGGCATCCGAGACTAGGTTCCTGTGCGGGACCTCCCTTTTTAGGGCGGCCACCCTGCCTAGGCTTAGGGACTAGACTCAGGGCCTGATAGCTTGTATCTAGGACCACTAGGCCCCCGCTTTTACTCCCTTCCCTATTTAAGCTAGGGATCTCCCCTTCCCCAGCGGTAACCTACGTTCAGCTATGGCTGTTTTTTGATCTAACTAGTATGCACAATGTATATAGCGTCTCATTAATGTAAATATATGTATGGGTTTCTCTGTGCCTCCCCTGGGGGTGCCCTTGCCTGCATTGTCCCTTCTTACACTTTTGACCAGTTAGAGGTCCATAACCTAGAACTGATTGGATGCAGCTTTGTAGTATGAATAACATCCCTTGGCAATATTATACTCACCATTGCTAACTCCGGTTCATCTCGTCGGTGTAATCTGGACTTAGCCAAATGAAGCCCTTTGTTTGTTCATGAGCCAGCTTACCTCTGAATCATGACCCGTACTTATCCCACAGAGCTAAAAGGGTTAACCTTTCTTTGCCCGCTACCCCGCCATACGAGCGGTGTGTAGGTTACGCCCTCCAGCGTCGGCGTTCACATGGAGACGGCGGTGGGGCAGAGACTCCTCCCATGGCTCCGGAAGAGGATAAGACGACAGACGCCGTTTGCTCCGGACACGTGTGTGAGAGGCCGGCATACAGCTCGGCTCCCCGCCACTGCGGGTTACACACACTGTCCGGAGCGCTTCACACTGACCTTATATGCCAGAACCGTGAGCAAACATCTTCCCTTGCAGGTATTTATCACAACTACTGTAAGGGATAGCTGGAGAACAATAGATTCCTCTATGCTTTATTGCAGGTATCACACCGAGTCCCGACAGGACCGTGAATGTATATATACCTTCTGTGTTTAAGCATCTCCCCTTCTCAGCTAGGACATGTCATACTGAATGAGGTTTTTTGTCTGCATCTTTTTTACAGGTGAAATCTGGGAAGGGAGAAGGAAGCGCTCCAGATACTTTAGCCACATTTTGGCTATAGACCAGAATAACAATTGATATTATCTATTAATATGCTGTGGATAAGTGGTGTTTGTTTTATGGCACCCAAATATCGAGCTCCTGAGGAGATCACATGCTACTTTTTGCCGAAACGCGTAGGGCTTGTACATTGTACCTTAGTGCCCTGTTTACCTCTTGACAAAGCTGCAGAAGCAGTGAAACATGTTGAGGGGGGGCTGAGGTGTAGTGTTTTAACCATAGTGACACATCTCCCCAGCGAAAAGCCACATAGCAATTGCAGTGCATGAGGCTTAATACTGTGGCCAGTAAGGCACGCTGAATACCTTGATAGACTGGGGGTTTGATGTGCACTATTATTTTAATTCACAATTGATGTGCCATTGGCAATAAAGCACTTTTTAATGGTATATGGGAAAAAGGGTTTTTTGCTGGATCACTAAGGTGATCTATAGGTGAATTAACTAAGTGACCCACCATATACTGGTCTATGTGGGAAAACAGGGCTTGTACATTGTGGATAAATCTAGCTCCCTGTGGGCAGTCGGTATCCTGGATGTGTATTCTCTTTTGTTGATATTGTGGGAACAATTTCCCCTGGTCTACATTTTAGCAGCACAACTTTGGCGTACTACTTGCTAAGAGGCCCTAAATTGGGTCAAATGGCTGACCATTTTCATCACTATTATTAATATATTTTAGATGTGATTATTAAAAGTTATATTTTATGCACTCCCCCCACATTCTTTCTAATTAATTATTGGGAGCTGATTGTTTATATCGGTCTGTAGATACCATACCGTCTACCTTCATATTAATGTTCAGGTGCTTCAACACCACAAGATACCTACTCTCCCAGATAAGAAGGTACCTGATATTTTCCTTCTTTGTTCATGACTCATGTACACTGTTTATCTCTAGAGACTAAGTTAGGCTCTTAAAGGGTTACTCCGCCAGTAGACATCTTATCCCCTATCCAAAGCATAGGGGATAAGATGTCTGATCGCATGGGTCCCGCCGCTGGGGACCCCCGCAATCTCGGCTGCAGCACCCCGCTGTCATTACTGCACAGAGCAGGGGCCGGAGTGTATTGGAGGGTGGGCCGTGACATCACAAGGGGGCGGGGCCATGACATCACGGCCCACCCCCTCTATACAAGTCTATGGGAGGGGACGTGACGGCCCCTGTATCGCCTGTCATTACGCACAGAGTGAGTTTGCTCTTTGCAGTGATGACAGCAGGGAGCCGCAGTCAAGATTGCGGGGGTCCCCATCGGCGGGACCCCCGCGATCAGACATCTTTGGATAGGGGATAAGATGTCTAGGGGCGGAGTATCCCTTTAAGAACACTTATTTGCCCACTAATAAGTCCATTTGAAAAAATGTTTGGGTAGCCAATGTGGCCCTTGCATGTTCATGGTTTGCATCACCTGTGTGTCAGCTACTCCAATTCCTATCATTTATAATCTTTCTAAGAGAGTTGCTGTTCCTGCAGTTCCTGTTCCTGTCTGTTACAATTTCTGACTCATTTTCTTGTGTGAATACTGGTGTAACTTTGTATCCTGTTCTACCATGAAGATTCTGGGGCATCTGAGTTTGAAGACTAATTCTGCAGGTAAGGGACCTAGTATTTGTTACAATTTCCCACTAAACAGTGACTCTGTGAATTTAAAACTTTACTGTCTTTTAATTAACATTTTACATTTTGCACAGATATGTCAAAAGATTGGTTGAGGTCTCAGAAACCCCTCCGATTGTTAAGTAAAGATGAGTGAAGGGCACTTCACCCTCCGGCCTGCCTGAAAAACAGTCTGACTTACTACTGGAGTATTACAGTATATAGAGCCTGTTTCCTGGGGAGTAATCTGCACTTGACACATTTGTGCGACTTGTCAAAAGTTAATTTAAATGACAGGGTTGATCATTGATTATTTTATTCAGGGAAAGAAAACCACAAGTTAAACCCAGTTTGTGAGTTGGAATAATTCTTTATGTCACCAGCTCTTTCTAAATTCTATTGGATTCCACATCAACTTGAAATGATGTCTATGAAAAGAGAAACAAACTTCCACAAACACTATATAGTTCTCACTGTCTTATATTTCAATTAAACTGACCAGGACAACTGGTGGCTGTCTTTTCCTTTTGTTGTCTTTTTCATGCATTAATAATATACCGTAAATACATTTTATGGGGATTACACAACTATCCTTTATGGTATAATTCCACATTAGGTCATCAGGGCAACGAAAATGTTAATTTAGGTCCTGCTGACTATGATCCATTTTTATAACCCAAGTTCAGTTTTCCCTTATATTTGCCTCTATGATACAAATGTCCTTGGTCTGGGACCCTTTATTGTGGGACTTATTGTGTGGCTCTCATTTGTGTGAAGCTACATTTAGCTATACTTTAATTGTTGTGTTAATTTGGGTAAATAGAAAAAGGAACAAAGTGTCAAACATTTGTTTGGCTGGAATGATGAAAGAGAAACCAACAAGTCAACCTGCCTTGGCCTAGGTACCTACATGCAGTGCTTAGGCAGCAAACGGCATATTTGTCATATACAACTCTAGACCTATATGAAGGTATTAAAATGTACAAGATTACACGAGAACCCACTATTGATACACAGTAAATATATAGTGCCTTTATTTGTTTATAAATGTATACTGTCTGTAAACATTGATGGCCCAAGTTATTTCTACAATCCGGTAACATTTTCAAAATTGGCAAGATTCCTTGAACTAATCCTAGTGTAGATTCCATAACACATTGTGGGGGAGATTTATCAAAACCTGTTCAGAGGAAAAGTTGCTGAGTTGCCCGTAGTTACCAATCTGATCACTTCTTTAATTTTGCAGAGGTCTTGTTAAAAATGAAAGAAGCGATCTGATCTGATTGGTTGCTATTGGCAACTCAGCAATTTTTCCTCTGGACAGGCTTTGATAAATCTCACTGTTTGCGTAAAATAGTTCTATTCTAATATAGGGTTATTTAAAAAGGATGGTGCAAAATGATAGCTGGTATTCACAACTGAGAGAGCATTAACACACATTTAATAACAATGAAAGAAGTTTTATCTATTTACTACAAATTGTAATTTACAAAAAGTTATTTCTATTGATGAGACAGGCTAATGTTAAAGCAGTAGTCCAATGCTGTCCAGATGTGTTTCAGTATATCCTCAGATATGGACTCCACTGTTTTAGTGATGTGTTGATCATTTGCCTCGGGAGGGGCAGATGCACAGAGTAATTGATGTAGCCCCACACAAGGAAATTCATCGTACTAGATCTTGTGATCATGGAGGCCAGTGCAACAGTGGTGAATTGTTCTTTCTGGCAAAGACAATCCATCCGGTAGAGTTTCATTTGTGTATCGATGAACAACCAAAGGGTAATGTAGAGTTGCACCGTCCTGCTGATAGACTACATTTAGCAAATCTGTCATGATGTAAGCCATTCCTTTAACATGTTTGTTATGGGCATGTAAATCAGTTTTGCTTTGATTTGCAGTCACTACTCACTAGCCATTTACCACTAATGTTAGTTTTACTACAGGCCTTTAAATTTTTCACCATCCTTTTTGAATCAGCCTGTATATCTAGCTTATCTTCTAGTGGTACTTATAATTCTATATCTGTTTTTTATGCATTATGTGCCATTACTTGTTTTTTAATGGATTGATCTATGGAATATAAAGGCACTGTATATAGTAAATTAATATCAATATTATTATTAAAAATAATCATGCCTCATGTCAACAAGGGGTTAAGTGGAGACAGGACAACTCACTGTATATTGATAATGGAGATAGAAGTATCTGTAGCTGATATGAAAGAGAATGTCTTCTTATCTAACTCTTTATACTTCCTCTCCCCACTCTTTCATCCCACATTTTAGTGTGCATAAAAGTAGCTGTGATCCCGGAGCCGCTGCAAGGAATGACTGGATGGCTGTCAGCCTTGTGTTCTCCACACGCCGCAAAAACTGACAGAAAAATACCGACCGTGACAAGGGAAAAAAAGAACATTATGTCCTTTCACCCGTCACTTCTCCAAATTGCTCAATCTCGGCTGACATATTATTATACATTGTTTCTCTGTGAGCGGGAAAAAAGCCAATTTCTTTTCTTTTTACCTTTTTATTTTAAACTACAGAACTTTTAAGAACTACAGAGGCGATGGCAGGGAGAAATGAGCAAGATTTTATTTTTCAGCGACTGGTTATAATTAACCTGTGAGTTGCCAGAAAATATTTTTTTTCTATACCTGATTCACTCTGTTTAATGAATACAGAGTGAACTAACGCAATATGAGTCCCTACAGTACTGCTTGTTACCACCCTGTATGGGAGATTAGTAAAACTAATAATTGTACACAACAACAACAAAAAAACTAAAACATTTTATCACAAAAAAAAAAAGGTTGGAAATAAGACGACTGGGTCCTTGATATCACCTGGTTTAATGCATTGAATAAACTAATGTAACAGTGTTTAGTTTGTAATTTCCTATTTGTGTACTGTCGATTTAACTCTTTAATCCTATGTAAAACCACAAACACATTAGTGTTGAACATTGTGACAAATTCAGCTTTTCTATGTTGACAAATTGAAGCTTTCTATATTTGTAAATATTTCATACAAAGTGGATATAATTGAGAAGCTTATGGTAACCAATCAGATTCTGGCTTCACATATCAATTGTAATACACAATGCTTTTTTACTTTATATAGGTGTCTGGCACTGTATATGTCAATACATTATTTGTATACCAATAGAGGATTTTCCAAAACTTTTTACAGTTTTTGACTTTAAAGATTTAAACGTATGCCAGAGTCATGTGACTTTGTGACCATGAAGGATGAAGAAAGAGTTAAATACGGTATATACAGAATGTGTTCTCGAACGTTGCTCAGGTCGCTTTGCTGCTTTAGGGGAAGCTGCCTGTAGATGTGGAGGAATATCTAGAAGCATAATGTTTGCTAAGGGCATCGTAATGTTTATAGGCCGAGGCAGTTGTCTGGGACAGGATAAATAAATTTTTTTAATCTACCTTTCCCTTCTTCCTTGTGCTCTTCCGCCTCGCTCCTGTGCTTCTGTGCGATTCTCATCAGCGGTGAGCATGCTATTTTGCAGTAGCGTAACATGACATTGCTTTGAAAAATCTTTACATATGGACTTGAAATGCATTATGCAAAACTTGAAGATTTTTGACACTGCAGAAACTCTAAAGGGAGGCAGTCTGTGCTAACATTTTAAATCCCCATCGCAGCTGCTTAGTTAATAGAATATGTTGAAAAATATTGATGTGTTTTGTGTCTTCTCTGTCAGATTCCATGTCTTTAAAAATCATAGCAAATGGCCAGAATCTTCCATATCTCTCCTAGTTTGACTTAATATTATGCTGCACTGATGGGGGAGAAATCCTCTCTAAAAATGTCTTTTTTTTGAGCGTCTCTCATTTGCATTTATCTTGAAAGCTTTTAGTGTATTGAACACTTCCATTATCAACCTTTAGTTGTGCATTAATACCCGAGCTAAACAACACTTTTTTTTATATTGCTACCATATAAAAAAAAAATAAAAAAGCAGCAGCAGTTGAAATGATTTCCCCATACACACACATGCAGGAGGAATATTAAATATAGATACAAATTAGAAAAAAAAATCCACTCGGCCATTGTGAAGGAAGATGAGGGGAAAAAGTGCTAAGGAAAAACTACCTTTAATTGTAGAGAAAATGTGTGTCTTGCTCTCCACCCTCCAGCATGTGAATAAAATACATTTCTTTGCCTTAACAATCACAGTTATAATCAAATTGTCATTTTTCCCCTCTGAAATGCTCGGATCCATTGTGACTTGTACTTTTTCTAGGTCCATAAAAGTGGTTTATGTTTGAAATGTATCAACTGGAAAGTACTTATTACTAGTAAATGCTGTGCTTTTTCACGTTCTGCAAAGTGAGCTGTTAACAGATATAATTTGAGCAGAATAGCCAGAGGAAACCTTTTGATATGCAGAAGAGCTGACCCGCGTACTGTGCCTTTAATTGGGTTTTTAATTTTCCAGGCCATCTGACAATATTAAACAGGGTCCCAGACCTTCAAATGTTGATTGGGGGCTAGACGAGATGTTCTGAAACATGGCATTATGGAGAGAAGGTGAGGGCACTGCCACAGACACACCAAGGCTAAAGCACTGCTCGAGAAAAAAAAAAACCTGCCACCTAAGTCTGCAGATAGAATAGGAATATAAATATATACATATATCTATACATATATTCACAATATAGCTCGTTGGTAAAATTTTACATATGCTGTGAAAGCCCCATTTTATTTCATATGATTGATATATTGTCATTGTTATGAGATTCTAGTCAATGGTATAAAGTGCAAATCATTTTCTAATTGTAATAAACTATATATTTCCTTATAATATTGACTGTTCTAGATAATGCATAAAAAATAAATAGAAATATTTTTGAGCAAATGATAATTTGGTTTCTCAGTTTTGGGATATTTTCTTTATTTTAAAAATGTTTCATGGTTTGCCTACCCTGGCTATTGGAAATTCTTTTATAGTTTTCTTATCTCAATTTGTTTATGATAATTATGATGATGATAATAAGGAAAATAATAATACTTATTATTATTACAATGATACAATATGTAGCAAATTCCTGCTTTCGGCAAATCTAATATTAAATATAAGTATTCTAAATACATTATACCATATATCATTTTGTAGTGTAGCATGTCTATCTAGATAGATATTAGATCTCATATCACAAAAAGCGATGCTTAGATATTTTGGACAAAATGCGCATGTGCACAATTCACACCAAGGGTTCTCATCATCTTGCCCTACAATAAAATCATGATTCATAGCATGTCACTGATAAAGGCCATAAATAGATAGATAGATATGAGACAGATAGTATTTTTTAAATATAAATATACACTGCTTCATTATCTTAAACAGCATGTAAACAGTCTTTAGGAAAGACATAGCAGCCACAGTAATATTACAAAAACAGTTACCTTCTCTTATCTATTTTTACTGATCAAAATCAGATACTACTTAATATTCATGTATCTATATCATCTATATCTTTTATTTAAACTCTATACATGATTATGAGGCAGCTCTCTTGTCTGAGTTGCTTCTCTGCTTTCTTAACCACAGTTTAGAAATTTGCCTTAATAGCCACATGAACATAAGAATCTACAGTCAGTAGCTAATTCATTCATTACTATAGGGAAGTGTTATGGGCATGCTCTGTGACCTGTGCAGAGGTCACTGTGAAGGGAGGAGGAGGAGGAGCTGAGCTGTGATCATTACCAATTGTGAATGATGGATCCTATGTTATCTGCCTCCAGGTTTATAATAAAGGTGTTACCTGTCACTGTAATCCTGCCTGTAATGATAATGGCAGACAAGTGATCTATAGAAGAGGAAGTGTCCACTTATAATGAAACCAAAGGGAACACTGCAAATGTCAGGATTGTTTAAGATAAATACTGTAATGACATGGGAAAACAAACAGCATGAAAAAAAATGTTTAACCTCTTAATAACATAGTGGGGGAGATTTATCATTGAGTTTACCCCCTTTTTCTTGTGTATTTTTTTTCGGAAAAATTTGCGCAGTGACTTTCATTGCGTCTTTTTTGATAGAGCAAAAAACAAGTACTCTATTTTTTGTGTATTGTGGAATGCATTCTACAGTGGATACTAATTAATCATGTGCATTTTTTTTTGTTTATGTAACAACAAACCCCAGGGGATAACAGGGCAATACTAATATATAAACAACAACTTTAGGGGAAATCCCCAAAGGGGTGCCCTAAACTAGAACCCCTCCCCCCCAAAAAAAACATATTAAAATGTAACTTTTATTATTATACGCTTAAAATTAGAAACAAATGCAGTGATAATTGGTATCACGTGATGTGTGTGTACCACAATGCTTAAAATTACAGGGTGTGTCTAGCACACTGGAAAAATGATGGAGGAAAAGCCTTATGCTGTGTGCCACATTATTTGTATGGCCACCACTGAGGCACTGACTGACGGTATATAATGGTGCTGACAGAATCCCTGCATTTAAAATGGTCTGGGCGAAGGCACAATGCGCATGTCCATGCGAACGCCCATGACTGCGGACTTGTAAATCAAGTAAAAAGATGTAGGCAGTGCGCATAGGTAAAAGAAAATTGCACATGGCCGTGAACTTATGTACCGAGACCTAAGTTACCAGCAAGTGCGCGTGTGTGAAAATTTGCGCATGTGAGCGCACTTAGGGCAAAACAAAGGTGAGGTAATCTAGCAAGCCCATATCTCCTATCACTTATACAGGTACTAAAATTAAGGTAAATTGCATCAATGCTGTTAACATATGCACTTATGTATTAGTATATAGAGTGTGGACATGGGCCTATATGTAGAAGAATAATGCATATGAATGTATAGGGATTATGGGGGAGATTTATCAAACCCTCTCCAGAGGAAAAGTTACTGAGTTGCCCATAACAACCAATCAGATCACTTCTTTCATTTTTAACAAGGCCTCTGGGAGAATCTTTATAAAGGGAAGCTGTACTTCTGGGCCTCACTTGCCGCCAGTCCTCTGATGACGATGGGTTGCCAGCTAAACGCCGTCAAGACTCTGGCTAGTTGTTAAATTTTAAACGCAGGGATTCTGTCAGCACCATTATATACTGTCAGTGCCTCAGTGGTGGCCATACAAATAATGCGGCACACAGCATAAGAGGCTTTTCCTCCATCATTTTTCCAGTGGGCTAGACAGACCCTGTAATTTTAAGCATTGTGGTACACACACATCACGTGATACCAATTATCACTGCATTTGTTTCCAATTTTAAGCGTATGATAAGAGTTACATTTTAATACGTTTTTTTTTGGGGGGGTGTTCTAATTTAGGGCACCCCTTTGGGGGTTTCCCCTAAAGTTGTTGTGCAGCTGGCTGTTACAGTTAATAACTGCGGATCGCAGCGGGTCCCTGGAGAATGACCTGCTGCGATCTGCCCCTCAGTCCTTGGACTATAACTCCCATCATGGACAGAGTCTGTCCCATGATGGGAGTAGTTGTAGTTCTGCAGTGCTGAGGAATGGCACTTGCACACCCCTCGGCTGCGGGACTGTTAGGACTACTACTCCCATCATGGACAGCCTCTGCCGATGATGGGAGTTATAGTCCAGGGGCTGAGGGGCAGATCGCAGCAGGTCATTCTTCAGAGACCCGCTGCCATCCGCATTTATTAACTGTAAAAGCTGGTGGCACATGCGGCTACACTGCGCTCCCCGCCGGCTCCTGTATACAGCTGTCACATTTCATAATCCCCACCTGGGAGACAGGAGCTCTGAATGGTGAATAGCTATTCACCAATCAGAGCTCCCGTCTCCCGGCGGCGGCGATTATGAATTATGAGCGGTGTATATAGGAGCTGGCGGACAGCGCAGTGTAGCCGCATGTGCCGTCGTGTTCTACAGTTAATAAATGAAAATCGCAGCGGGTCTCTGGAGAATGACCCGGTGCGGTCTGCCCCTCAAGTTAACAAGCCGGCGGCACATGCGGCTACACTGCGCCCCCTGCTGACTCCAGGCGGGGAATACTGTAATTTCATAATCGCCGCCACTGGGAGACGGGAGCTCTTATTGATGAATAGCTATTCCGGTCTCCCGGCGTCGATTATGAATTGTGAGAGATGTATACAGGAGCCTGCGGGGAGTGCAGTGTAGCCGTATGTGCCGCCAGCTTGTTAAAGGGGTACTCCGGTGGGAAACTTTTTTTTTTTTTTAAATCAACTGTGACAGAAAGTTAAACAGATTTGTAAATTGCTTCTATTAAAAAAATCTTAATCCTTCCAGTACATATTTGCTGCTGAATACTACAGAGGAATTTTTTTTTTTTTTTTTGGAACACAGTGCTTTCTGCTGACATCTCTGTCCATTTTAGGAACTGTCCAGAGCAGCATTTGATTTCCTCCTACTCTGGACAGTTCTTAACATTTTAAATCTTAAGAATCTTAAAAATTTACTTAAAAATCTTAAGGAATTATACTGATTTTATATATATATATATATCTATATATATATATATATATATATATATATATTTTTTTTTTTTTTTTTTTTTTAAAGGTACTTCTTTAGGTAATTCCATTAATGACATTTCTTTATATAGAAGGCGACAGCAGATACAGATGCATTTTATTAAAAACTTCTTACAATGCAAACATTATCAAAATATGCTAGATAAACTCTTAACAGGATACAATTCACATTACAACTATTGGGTGTCCACAAACAAATAAATACAGCATACACATCTCCAGACTGAGGATCACAAAATCAAAATGGACCTCTTGTATCACTTATTTCAGGATATTCAGCCAAGAGGAAAGTTTAAATAAACCTCCCTGCAAACCCTGATATGTGTATATAGCAGTAGTATCTTATCTAGTTCTCTAGCAGTAAAATGCTGTTTCATTAAGCCCTCCACCTACTTACATAAGTAAACTGGAGAAAACAAGAATTGTCAGCCTATTGTGTCTACTTTACTGGCCTGTGTGAAACTGAAATATGTCAAGATTATTTTTATGTGTGAAGTAAAAAAAAAAAAGGTTTATAATAGAAATTGGAATACTACTACTACTAATTTTAATAATTTATGCTAATATAATATCATATATAACAAATAACTCATATTGAGGTTTATTACAAATCAATACTGTTGCAAAAAAAGTTGTACTTTCATTGATTTAAAAAAAACCTTAATAAGAGTTTTACTAATTTAAAACTCTGAGGTTTATTTTGAACTTTCATCTCTACACGAGCAGATGACACTGATGAAATTTAAGGCCTGCAATTGATGATGTGATCATTCATGCGGCAAGGCCTGCAATGGATTGAGCTGTGGCTTGGCCCTTGTTATTGTGCAGCCATCGGTCCTTTTAAAATGGCCTTAAAGAGGTACTCCACTGGAAAACATTTTTTTTTATTAACTGGTGCAAGAAAGTTAAACAGTTTTGTAAATTACTTCTATTAAAAAATCTTAAAGGGGTATTATGGCCAAAAACATCTTATCCCCTATCCAAAGGGGATAAGATGTCTGATCGCAGGGGTCCACTGCTGGGACCCCTGTGATCTCCCTGCAGCACCCGCATTCTATGCGGGGATGCGTCTCCCCCTCACGCCCCCTCCCATAGACATGAATGGAGGGGACATGGCATGACGTCACGTCCCCAGTCCCGGAAACCCAGAGGTTTCTGAAACTGGAGACGCAGCCCCGCATAGAATGCGGGTGCTGCAGGGAGATCGCGGGGGGGGTCCCAGCAGCAGGCCCCCTGCGATCAGACATCTTATCCCCTATCCTTTGGATGTTTTTGCCCGGAATACCCCTTTAATCCTTCCAGTACTCATCAGCTGCTGTATGATCCACAGGAAGTTCTTTTCTTTTTGAATTTCCTTTCTGCATGACCAAAGTGCTCTCTGCTGACACCTCTGTCTATTTTAGGAACTGTCCAGAGTTGGAGCAAATCCCCATAGAAAACCTATCCTGCTCTGGACAGTTCCTAAAATTGGAAGAGATGTCAGCAGAGAGCACTTCCTGTGGATCATACCAGTAGCTGATAAGTACTGGAAGGATTAAGATTTTTTAATAGAAGTAATTTACAAATCTGTTTAACTTTCTGGCACCAGATGATTTAAAACATTTTTTTTTCCAGTGGAGTACCCCTTTAACCCCTTAAGGACGCAGGACGTAAATGTACGTCCTGGTGCGGTGGTACTTAACGCACCAGGACGTACATTTACGTCCTGTGCATAACCGCGGGCATCGGAGCGATGCCCGTGTCATGTGCGGCTGATCCCGGCTGCTGATCGCAGCCAGGGACCCGGCGGCAATTAACCCCTCAGATGCCGGTATCAATACAGATCCCGGCATCTGCGGCAGTACGCGATTTCAATGAATGATCGGATCGCCCACAGCGCTGCTGCGCGGATCCGATCATTCAGAACGCCGCACGGAGGTCCCCTCACCTTCCTCCTTCCGGCTCCCGGTGTCTCCTGCTCTGGTCTGAGATCGAGCAGACCAGAGCAGAAGATGACCGATAACACTGATCTGTTCTATGTCCTATACATAGAACAGATCAGTATTAGCAATCATATTCAAGTGTAAAAAAAAAGGTAAAAAAATTTAAAAGTAAAAGTTAAAAAAAAGTGAAAAATCCCCTCCCCCAATAAAAAAGTAAAACGGCCGTTTTTTCCTATTTTACCCCCAAAAAGCGTAAAAAATTAATTTTATAGACATATTTGGTATCGCGCGTGCGTAAATGTCCGAACTATTAAAATAAAATGTTAATGATCCCGTACGGTGAACGGCGTGAACGTAAAAAACAAAAAAAGTCCAAAATTGCTACTTTTTTAATACATTTTATTAAAAAAATTATAAAAAATTTATAAAAAGTTTTTTAAATGCAAATGTGGTATAAAAAAAGTACAGATCATGGCGCAAAAAATGAGCCCTCATACCGCCGCTTATACGAAAAAATTAAAAGTTAGAGGTCCTCAAAATAAAGGGATTATAAACGTACTAATTTGGTTAAAAAGTTTGTGATTTTTTTTAAGCACAACAATACGTCAACACACAACACACACGTCATTTTTACCGTAAATTGTACGGCGTGAAAACGAAACCTTCCAAAATTAGCAAAATTGTGTTTTTCTTTTTAATTTCCCCACAAAAATTGTGTTTTTTGGTTGCGCCATACATTTTATGATATAATGAGTTATGTCATTACAAAGGAAAACTGGTCGCGCAAAAAACAAGCCCTCATACTAGTCTGTGGATGAAAATATAAAAGAGTTATGATTTTTAGAAGGCGAGGAGGAAAAAATGAAAACGTAAAAATTTAATTGTCTGAGTCCTTAAGGCCAAAATGGGCTGAGTCCTTAAGGGGTTAAAGCATCAATAGGCTAAGCCCTCCAGAGAAATGCTGTATGCTCTTTTGTAGCTGCCCTCCACTTAAAATTTTAT
Source organism: Hyla sarda (assembly GCF_029499605.1). Taxonomy (NCBI): domain Eukaryota; kingdom Metazoa; phylum Chordata; class Amphibia; order Anura; family Hylidae; genus Hyla; species Hyla sarda. Next base: position 57,316,092 of record NC_079199.1, read on the forward strand.
ATGGCATTTCACATAATGGACCCTCTCTATTAACTCAGAATGCACTACTTGGGTACATGAAATGTTTTTTCTCTAATTTGGAAACATTTGTCAAATTCTCCTATTTCTTGGTTTATGAGAGAAGGTAGTTTGAAACTTTAAGTAAGTTACAGTTTAAGGTTAGGGTCACATGTGCCATATTTTGCTGCGTATTTGCTTCTGCATATTTTCCAACCAATTGAAGTCAATGGGTAACAAAATCAGCTAAATAAAATACACAGCGTCCCCTCCTTGCCCTCTTCTCCCCTTTTCCCCTGTTCCGTCTTGTCCTTTCAATTATTCTACTTAACTTCTCCCCTTTCTCCCCCACCCAGCTTCTCCCCTTATAAGCTTGCTTATGTTGAATGCTGATGTTGCCTTGCCTGTATTGTCTATTCGTTTTATGATGTCTGATGCCACTGAAATGTAATAAGTATTTCTTGGAGACTCTTCGCTGGTAATGGACCTTCTCCTACTAGTTCTGCTGTCGCATAGACATGTGGCTTACTATGGCAAATTGTTATCATTGTTCCTCTAGCATTCACTTTTCTGGCTTGATGTTTTGCTTATAGTTTGTTTGTGTTAAATTTCAATAAACTTTGAATATTAAAAAAATATATATACACAGCAAAATATGGCATGTGTGACCCTACCCTTAAACTTGCTACTAGTGATTTAAAAAATTCTTAAATTGTGACATGTAACATGTATACGGGTCATAAGATGGGCCCTTGACACATATGTAACACCAGCAAACAATGTCAAAAATGTCAAACAATAACATGGAAGGTAAGGCCTTGGCTTTGCAGATTTAGAAGAACAATAAAGAACTGATGCAATGACCACAATCAAATTCTTTGTATTCTAAAATGAAATCAATGGTATTTCGAATCATCAGTTTCAAAATCTAAATCCACACTGAGGCAATTCAATAAAGTGTTGCTAAATAATTATAAAATTTTGTTAAAGCTCATAGGACACTTTGCTCAAGGCCAACACTGCAGTTACACTACGAGCAGTACAAGGTGGTTTGTTACCTAAGGCAAAGATACCCATCGTTCTATGTATTTAGATCACCTTCAATGCATAAAACCATGTTGTTCTTTTTGGTGTTGGTCACCTCCAGAAAACACCATTTCAATCTTCTCTTGAATGTTTTTTTATGGATGTTTAAATGCATTGGCGACGTCTCCCACAGATGGTCTATGCTGCTTCAGTAAGAGAGGGTTGTAATATTCTTAGCAACATATTTCCCGCTTCTGTGCGGTTTAATTCTGTTCATGTCGTTCTACAAAGAAGCATAATTGAATAATCCCTTTGTTTCGTCGAAGGAAGTGTAATGTGACAGATAATCAAAGAATGAGTACTCTTGTTTGCTTTGTTACGAATTGATGTTTTGGGGCTAAAGGAAAAGGTCCTAAAAATGACATGAAAGTGGCTGAATGAGGAAAACCTTCTTAATAAAGGCCCGGGGAATTATTGTGGAAGAAAAACGAGGTAAAAAAAAACCCTCCTGACAGTTCCATCTCCCAAACCAGAGATGACAGCACCCTCATTAAAAGAATTAATAGCAGGCTCAGAAATGTTAACCTCTTCACTGCTTGGGGCTGGCAATATGTGCTCTGAATATTCGCTGATGTTGCTATTTCCAGAAAGATATTTGAAATCAGTTCACAAATTGTGCAGCCTTGTAGCAAGTCAGGAGGAGGCTGCAAAATGGACCAAAAAGTCTGTCTGTCGTCCTCTAGCAATTGTTCAGCTGGGAGGCCGTCTGCTGAAGATCATACATGCTTGGCAGCAAAACACTGACTGTTCATGGACATTTTTAAAACAGCCCTGACAATGTGTCAGGTAGGCGGCAGAACAGCCCAGCAATCATGTACGTGAAGATTGCATCTTTTCTTGATATGAACACTTTATGTTATTCCTTAGACATACAAGGCTCAGGAGAGAGCTGGGGAGCACATTAAATGATAGGCCAAGATACACTACATATAAATTGGTGGATATAAATACCTGGAACTCCTGTCAAGATTTATTCATCAAATATCTATTTAACTTATTGTGGATTTTTCTGTGCTAAAAGCTCTAATTGGGTAAAACCAAACTCGTATACTCAGAGAAGTCTTGCGAGAATCAATTATACAAACTAAATAACTTTATCCCAAAATGTTCTGGATGTGGTAAAAAAAAAAAAAAGAATTAATTTAGATATTTTATTTTTCATGATGTAGACATGCATCTGAATTCCAGGGAAATCTGATCATAATGTTGACTTAGCAGGAACCTTAATTCTTCTATTGTCATAAAACATTGTGCTTGCAGCTAACTTTACAAGGGCATTGTTCAATGAAATACATATATAATGGCTTGAAAGATCTCAGAAGCAAGGTCCATAGCTTGACCTATTTATAATAGCAAGATAACCTCTGTGACCAATAGTATATCGCTTACATCTCACTAACTTGAGGCTGATTGATGACTGGCCTGCACATTCTAGTAGATATGGTAATATTTGTTTTATTGTGATTGGCTATGAAGCAACCATGGGACAGTTTCACAAGGGTGTACTATGGATGCAAACTGACACGTGTCAATTCTGGTCATTAGACCTGCAGTAATGCCTGGGCTTGCACCAATGATGCGTATGCTAAAATAAGCATTGTTGGTGGGAAGCCATAGATAGTAATGATGCTTACTTCTTATTTAATCATTAAACAATTGAAATGGTCTGAAAGTGACCTTGTTTATCTATAGTCATATTTATCTACCCTGGAATTGAAGCAGAAGATTTATAAAGGGGCACTTTGGTTATGTAAAACTTTTCCCCTATCTACAGGATAGGAGATACGTGTGTGATTCTGGGGGGTAGGGACGAGCGAATCGAATCTGACGAATCTGAATTAGTTACGAATATCAGGAAAAATTGGATTTGTAACGAATGCAAATATCACCGAGATTCGATTGCACGAATCGCTTAACTGAACTCCATTTAGTGCGGTCCAGGCTCCAGGGGCTGGGGATCTAAAATGGGGGTGTTACGCCGAGCGCTCCGGGTCCCCGCTCCTCCCCGGAGCGCTCGCTTCACTCTCCCCGCGGCAGCGCTCCGGTCACGTCCTCTGACCCGGGGCGCTGCGATTCCGCTGCCAGCCGGGATGCGATTCGCGATGCGGGTAGCGCCCGCTCGCGATGCGCACCCCGGCTCCCCTACCTGACTCGCTCTCCGTCTGTTCTGTCCCGGCGCGCGCGGCCCCGCTCCCTAGGGCGCGCGCGCGCCGGGTCTCTGCGATTTAAAGGGCCACTGCGCCGCTGATTGGCGCAGTGGTTCCAATTAGTGTGTTCACCTGTGCACTTCCCTATATCACCTCACTTCCCCTGCACTCCCTTGCCGGATCTTGTTGCCTTAGTGCCAGTGAAAGCGTTCCTTGTGTGTTCCTTGCCTGTGTTTCCAGACCTTCTGCCGTTGCCCCTGACTACGATCCTTGCTGCCTGCCCCGACCTTCTGCTACGTCCGACCTTGCTTTTGCCTACTCCCTTGTACCGCGCCTATCTTCAGCAGCCAGAGAGGTGAGCCGTTGCTAGTGGATACGACCTGGTCACTACCGCCGCAGCAAGACCATCCCGCTTTGCGGCGGGCTCTGGTGAAAACCAGTAGTGGCTTAGAACCGGTCCACTTGCACGGTCCACGCCAATCCCTCTCTGGCACAGAGGATCCACTACCTGCCAGCCGGCATCGTGACAGTAGATCCGGCCATGGATCCCGCTGAAGTTCCTCTGCCAGTTGTCGCTGACCTCACCACGGTGGTCGCCCAGCAGTCACAACAGATAGCGCAACAAGGCCAACAGCTGTCTCAACTGACCGTTATGCTACAACAGTTACTACCACAGCTTCAACAGTCATCTCCTCCGCCAGCTCCTGCACCTCCTCCGCAGCGAGTGGCCGCTCCTGGGATACGCTTATCCTTGCCGGATAAATTTGATGGGGACTCTAAGTTTTGCCGTGGCTTTCTTTCCCAATGTTCCCTGCATCTGGAGATGATGTCGGACCTGTTTCCCACTGAAAGGTCTAAGGTGGCTTTCGTAGTCAGCCTTCTGTCCGGAAAAGCCCTGTCATGGGCCACACCGCTCTGGGACCGCAATGACCCCGTCACTGCCTCTGTACACTCCTTCTTCTCGGAAATCCGAAGTGTCTTTGAGGAACCTGCCCGAGCCTCTTCTGCTGAGACTGCCCTGTTGAACCTGGTCCAGGGTAATTCTTCCGTTGGCGAGTATGCCGTACAATTCCGTACTCTTGCTTCAGAATTGTCCTGGAATAATGAGGCCCTCTGCGCGACCTTCAAAAAAGGCCTATCCAGCAACATTAAAGATGTTCTGGCCGCACGAGAAATTCCTGCTAATCTACATGAACTTATTCACCTAGCCACTCGCATTGACATGCGTTTTTCCGAAAGGCGTCAGGAACTCCGCCAAGATATGGACTCTGTTCGCACGAGGCGTTTCTTCTCCTCGGCCCCTCTCTCCTCTGGTCCCCTGCAATCTGTTCCTGTGCCTCCCGCCGTGGAGGCTATGCAGGTCGACCGGTCTCGCCTGACACCTCAAGAGAGGACACGACGCCGTATGGAGAACCTCTGCCTGTACTGTGCTAGTACCGAACACTTCCTGAGAGATTGTCCTATCCGTCCTCCCCGCCTGGAAAGACGTACGCTGACTCCGCACAAAGGTGAGACAGTCCTTGATGTCTACTCTGCTTCTCCACGTCTTACTGTGCCTGTGCGGATGTCTGCCTCTGCCTTCTCCTTCTCTACAGTGGCCTTCTTGGACTCCGGATCTGCAGGAAATTTTATTTTGGCCTCACTCGTCAACAGGTTCAACATCCCGGTGACCAGTCTCGCCAGACCCCTCTACATCAATTGTGTAAATAATGAAAGATTGGACTGTTCCATACGTTTCCGCACGGAGCCCCTTCTTATGAGCATCGGATCTCATCATGAGAGGATTGAACTTTTGGTCCTCCCCAATTGCACCTCGGAAATTCTCCTTGGACTTCCCTGGCTTCAACTTCATTCCCCTACCCTGGATTGGTCCACTGGGGAGATCAAGAGTTGGGGGTCCTCTTGTTCCAAGAACTGTCTAAAACCGGTTCCCAGTAACCCTTGCCGTAACTCTGTGGTTCCTCCAGTAACCGGTCTCCCTAAGGCCTATATGGACTTCGCGGATGTTTTCTGCAAAAAACAAGCTGAGACTCTACCTCCTCACAGGCCTTATGATTGCCCTATCGACCTCCTCCCGGGCACTACTCCACCCCGGGGCAGAATTTATCCTCTCTCTGCCCCAGAGACTCTTGCCATGTCCGAATACGTCCAGGAGAATCTAAAAAAGGGCTTTATCCGTAAATCCTCCTCTCCTGCCGGAGCCGGATTTTTCTTTGTGTCCAAAAAAGATGGCTCCCTACGTCCTTGCATTGACTACCGCGGTCTTAATAAAATCACGGTTAAGAACCGCTACCCCTTACCCCTCATCTCTGAACTCTTTGATCGCCTCCAAGGTGCCCACATCTTCACTAAATTGGACTTAAGAGGCGCCTATAACCTCATCCGCATCAGAGAGGGGGACGAGTGGAAAACGGCATTTAACACCAGAGATGGACACTTTGAGTATCTGGTCATGCCCTTTGGACTGTGCAACGCCCCTGCCGTCTTCCAAGACTTTGTCAATGAAATTTTTCGTGATCTGTTATACTCCTGTGTTGTTGTATATCTGGACGATATCCTAATTTTTTCTGCCAATCTAGAAGAACACCGCCAGCATGTCCGTATGGTTCTTCAGAGACTTCGTGACAACCAACTCTATGCCAAAATTGAGAAATGTCTGTTTGAATGCCAATCTCTTCCTTTTCTAGGATATTTGGTCTCTGGCCAGGGACTACAGATGGATCCAGACAAACTCTCTGCCGTCTTAGATTGGCCACGCCCCTCCGGACTCCGTGCTATCCAACGCTTTTTGGGGTTCGCCAATTATTACAGGCAATTTATTCCACATTTTTCTACCATTGTGGCTCCTATCGTGGCTTTAACCAAAAAAAATGCTGATCCCAAGTCCTGGCCTCCTCAAGCAGAAGACGCCTTTAAACGACTCAAGTCTGCCTTTTCTTCGGCTCCCGTCCTCTCCAGACCTGACCCTTCCAAACCCTTCCTATTGGAGGTTGATGCCTCCTCAGTGGGAGCTGGAGCTGTTCTTCTACAAAAAAATTCTTCCGGGCATGCTGTCACTTGTGGTTTTTTCTCTAGGACCTTCTCTCCAGCGGAGAGGAACTACTCCATCGGGGATCGAGAGCTTCTAGCCATTAAATTAGCACTTGAGGAATGGAGGCATCTGCTGGAGGGATCAAGTTCTCCTGTTATTATCTACACCGACCACAAGAACCTCTCCTACCTCCAGTCTGCCCAACGGCTGAATCCTCGCCAGGCCCGGTGGTCTCTGTTCTTTGCCCGATTTAATTTTGAGATTCACTTTCGTCCTGCCGATAAGAACATTAGGGCCGATGCTCTCTCTCGTTCCTCGGATGCCTCAGAACTTGAACTCTCTCCGCAACACATCATTCCACCTGACTGCCTGATCTCCACTTCTCCTGCCTCCATCAGGCAGACTCCTCCAGGAAAGACCTTTGTTTCTCCTCGCCAACGCCTCGGAATCCTCAAATGGGGTCACTCCTCCCATCTCGCAGGTCATGCGGGTATCAAGAAATCTGTGCAACTCATCTCCCGCTTCTATTGGTGGCCGACTCTGGAGACGGATGTTGTGGACTTTGTGCGAGCCTGCACTATCTGTGCCCGGGATAAGACTCCTCGCCAGAAGCCCGCTGGTTTTCTTCATCCTCTGCCTGTCCCCGAACAGCCTTGGTCTCTGATTGGTATGGATTTTATTACTGATTTACCCCCTTCCCGTGGCAACACTGTTATTTGGGTGGTCGTTGATCGATTCTCCAAAATGGCACATTTCATCCCTCTTCCTGGTCTTCCTTCTGCGCCTCAGTTGGCTAAACAATTTTTTGTACACATTTTTCGTCTTCACGGGTTGCCTACACAGATTGTCTCGGATAGAGGCGTCCAATTCGTGTCTAAATTCTGGAGGGCTCTCTGTAAACAACTCAAGATTAAATTAAATTTTTCTTCTGCATATCATCCCCAGTCCAATGGACAAGTAGAAAGGATTAACCAGATCTTGGGTGATTATTTGCGACATTTTGTTTCCTCCCGCCAGGATGACTGGGCAGATCTCCTCCCATGGGCCGAATTCTCGTATAACTTCAGGGTCTCTGAGTCTTCCTCCAAATCCCCATTTTTCGTGGTGTACGGCCGTCACCCTCTTCCCCCCCTCCCTACTCCCTTGCCCTCTGGTCTGCCCGCTGTGGATGAAATTTCTCGTGACCTTTCCATCATATGGAGAGAGACCCAAAATTCTCTCTTACAGGCTTCATCACGCATGAAGAAGTTCGCGGATAAGAAAAGAAGAGCTCCCCCCGTTTTTTCCCCTGGAGACAAGGTGTGGCTCTCCGCTAAATATGTCCGCTTCCGTGTCCCTAGCTACAAGTTGGGACCACGCTATCTTGGTCCTTTCAAAATTTTGTGTCAAATTAATCCTGTCTCTTATAAACTTCTTCTTCCTCCCTCTCTTCGTATCCCTAATGCCTTTCACGTCTCTCTTCTCAAACCACTCATCCTCAACCGTTTTTCTCCCAAATCTGTTCCTCCCTCTCCTGTTTCCGGCTCCTCGGACATCTTCTCGGTCAAAGAAATTTTAGCTGCCAAAAAGGTCAGAGGGAAAAATTTTTTTTTAGTGGACTGGGAGGGTTGTGGTCCTGAAGAGAGATCCTGGGAACCTGAGGACAACATCCTAGACAAAAGTCTGCTCCTCAGGTTCTCAGGCTCTAAGAAGAGGGGGAGACCCAAGGGGGGGGGTACTGTTACGCCGAGCGCTCCGGGTCCCCGCTCCTCCCCGGAGCGCTCGCTTCACTCTCCCCGCGGCAGCGCTCCGGTCACGTCCTCTGACCCGGGGCGCTGCGATTCCGCTGCCAGCCGGGATGCGATTCGCGATGCGGGTAGCGCCCGCTCGCGATGCGCACCCCGGCTCCCCTACCTGACTCGCTCTCCGTCTGTTCTGTCCCGGCGCGCGCGGCCCCGCTCCCTAGGGCGCGCGCGCGCCGGGTCTCTGCGATTTAAAGGGCCACTGCGCCGCTGATTGGCGCAGTGGTTCCAATTAGTGTGTTCACCTGTGCACTTCCCTATATCACCTCACTTCCCCTGCACTCCCTTGCCGGATCTTGTTGCCTTAGTGCCAGTGAAAGCGTTCCTTGTGTGTTCCTTGCCTGTGTTTCCAGACCTTCTGCCGTTGCCCCTGACTACGATCCTTGCTGCCTGCCCCGACCTTCTGCTACGTCCGACCTTGCTTTTGCCTACTCCCTTGTACCGCGCCTATCTTCAGCAGCCAGAGAGGTGAGCCGTTGCTAGTGGATACGACCTGGTCACTACCGCCGCAGCAAGACCATCCCGCTTTGCGGCGGGCTCTGGTGAAAACCAGTAGTGGCTTAGAACCGGTCCACTTGCACGGTCCACGCCAATCCCTCTCTGGCACAGAGGATCCACTACCTGCCAGCCGGCATCGTGACAGGGGGATCCACATGTGAGGACATGGGGCAAGGAATCTTTGGAAGACAGGAACAAGGGTTTTTGGAATGACCCTGAATCATATGCAACATGCAGCCCATCAGCCCATCAGCAGCCAGCCCCCCCTGTGATGTCACAGCCCTATATAATCAGCAGCCATCTTGAGGCCAGTCACATCAGCGTTCTATTACAGAGAGAGAGAGGGAAAAAGAGCAGTGTATGTTGCACAGATTCACCTCCCAGACACATCAGAGTTCTATTGCAGAGAGGGACAGAGAGCAGTGTGTTGCACAGAAAAGCTTTTTTTTAAAGCAGCAATTCACCTCAAGCCCAAATCCAGCGTAGAAGAACTGATAGGGAAGGGAGTGAGATTCAGTGAGAAAGTGTAATTTTGGGTGTAGTACACAGTGTGTGCTGCAACACTGGTGTGTACAACAACTGAAAAGCTAATAGTAGCCAGCTAGTTAGGGTGAGCAGAGCAATAAAGGCTCCACCATCTCAGCCGAAGGGAGCTGTGTGTCATACTCATCTTCTGTCGCTCCAGATGCTCCTGCTCCTCCTTCTTCGAGACAGTCATTCCGCCAGCAATCCATTGGCGAAGCTATGTAGAAAAGAAACAACAGTATGTGCCCATTCATCCAATGATGCAGAAGCTGAATGTGCTCCTGTCCAAGTTGCTGGTGCTGCAGTCCCTCCCTTTTCAAGTTGTTGACTCAGCACCTTTCAGAGAACTGATGGCTTGTGCCGAGCCGAGATGGAGAGTCCCAAGCCGTCATTTCTTTGCGAAGAAGGCAGTACCAGCCCAGCCCTGCACAATTTTGTGGAACTGAAGGTGGGCCAGTCAGTGTGTACCAAAGTGCACGGCAGCGCCTGTCAGTGTGTACCAAAGTGCACGGCAGCACCGACGTGTGGAGCTGTAACTAAGGTCAGGGACAATACATGTCCTTTACGGCCCACTGGGTAAATGTGGTTCCTGCATGGCACACATGTTCAATCTGGTTGTCCAGTGGTTCCTAAAGTGTTCCTTCCACCTGCAAGACATCACATGTCCTCAATACTAATACTTACTTGTGCACACTAACACTTTTACAAGAGACCGTATTCTTCTGCCTACCTGCCTCAGCTACTATTCTAATCCTGCCACCCGCCTGATGCCACACATATGATGCCAAATTCTCCTTTTTTCACCCACCTTCGTCACTGGGTACTGGTATTGCCACCCACTGCCCCACTATGTCACCAGGTCACTTTCAGGACTCCAGATGCTGCTGATACCACCTCCAGGCTGTCTCATACTGCCACCATATGTTCTCCTCAAGCTGATGCCAGATCTAGGCTGTCTCATTCTTCCAACTATATGGTCTCCTAATGCTGCCGCCAACTCCAGGCTGTCATTCAGCCACTATATGGTTCCCTCATGCTTCCGCCAACTCCAGGCTGTGTGATTCAGCCACTATATGGTCTGCTCATGCTACCGCCAATTCCAGGCTGTGTCTTCAGCCACTAAATGTTCTCCTCATGCTGCTACCAACTAAAGGCTGTGTCATTCAGCCACTATAAGGTCTCCTCATGCTTCCGCCACCTCCAGGCTGTGTCACTGTACCACCATGTGGTCTCCTCATGCTGCTGGCACATTAAATAATACTTTTTAGGTTCATCTATTTGAAATCAATATAAATGTTAAAAAATATCTTTAATCTTTTCCATTGTGTGGCCCTATGGTCTCGTCCGGCTTTTGCCACCTCCAGGCTGGGTCATTCAGCCACTATAGGGTCTCCTCATGCTGCTGCCACCTCCACGCTGTGTCATTCAGCCACTATATGGTCTCCTCATGCTGATGCCCCCTCCAGGCTCTGTCATTGTGCCGCTCTGCGACTATGATTCCAATAGCGTGTCATACTGAATAACAGTATTATTTCACTAACCCAGCACACACTCTATGCGTGTTATAGCAAGGCAAAGTGTTCTACACCCCTATTGAGGCTCTCTGTAGGCCAGAAATAGCTGTTTTTAATACAAATTTGCCGCAAATAAATTTGGACCGAACCGTTTTTTTTATTTTTTTATTTGTCGAATCGGCCGAATCATATTTTTCAAAAATTCTCTCATCTCTAGTTTGGGGTCCAACCACTGGAATCTCTTGTGATCTCCAGAACAGGATCGCTCTTGCTCCTACCTTCCAAGACAAACTGGTCTTGGAAGACATGGTCCACTTTACCAATCACTGACTGAGGTGTGACATTGCTTCAACTGGTGATTGATGGAGTGGTAATCACTCCTAAGACCAGTTTGTATCTGAATATGAGGTTAGAGACAGGTCCTGTTCTGGAGTTTGCAGAACATTTATTCCGTATCCTGTTGAAAACCTCTTTAGGGTAAATTCAGACGAATGGATCCGCCGCCTAAGGACCGCTACAGGGTGCCTTTAGATGCTCAGAGCAGCAATACGACGCTAAGAGCAGACACGCTGCGATGTGTGAGTCGCCATGTGCATGCGCAGTATACTCACACATTGCGTCTGCTCTCTGCCTAGCTCAAGGAGCAGGGGGATCAGTCGCGACTCGCACATCATAGCAGTGTGTTTGCTCGTAGCGGCGTATTACTGCTCTGAGTAGGCACATCTAAAGGCACCCTGTAGCTGTCCTTCAGCGACAGATCAGTAAAATATGCTGTGGATACGCTCGTCTGAACGTACCCTTAAAAAATATTTTAACTCCTTTTTCTGCTAAGAGGTGCAGACACAGCTGTATAGCTATTAGAGGATAAAAGCAAACTGTACCTTTCCTGGAGCTGATGGTGTTTGAAAAACTTTTTTAAAAGTGCCTTTTATTTCTTAGGAGGTTGGGCCTAGCTGCTCTTGTGCCACAGCCTGGCAAGGCTCCTCACTTTTATTTACCTCCCAGCCCTGTAGGTGAGGTCAAGGAAAGCAGCAGTGCCAGGCTGTGCACTAGAGCAGCTGCTTAACAATTGACTTGAGACAGGCAATCACCATCAGCTCAAAGAAAGGTACAGTTTGCTTTAATACCAACAGTCTTCACAGCAGACAATAGAGATGACTGATTTACTTTAACTCATTAACAACAATGGACGTAAATGTACGTCATGTTGCCGTGGTACTTAACGCACCATGATGTATATTAGCCATCCGCCATGACCACATGCGTAGCAGGTCCCGAGTGCTATCAGCAGCCAGGGGCCCACCGGTAATGATTGCACGGATGTCCACCATTAACTCCTCAGATGCTGTGATCAATACAGATCACGGCATCTGCGGCGGTGAGGTACTCTAAATTGATGATTGGATCACCTGCAGCGCTGCCGCGGGGATTCGATCATCCAGCATGGCAGCCAGAGGTCCTTTCACCTGGCTTCGGCTGTCTCCCGGGGTCTTCTGCTCTGGTCTGAGATCGAGCAGACCAGAGCAGAAGATCACCGATAACACTGATCAGTGCTATGCTCTATGCATAGCACTGAACAGTATTAGCAATCAACTGATTGCTATAAATAGTCCCCTATGGAGACTATTATAGTGTAAAAAAAAAAAAGTTTAAAAAATTAAAATAAAAGTAAAACATTTTGAAAAATCCCCTCCCCCAATAAAAAGGTAAAACGTCCGTTTTTCAAATTTTATCCACCAAAAAGCATAAAAAATTTGATACACACATTTGGTATCACCGCGTGCGTAAAAGTCTGAACTATTAAAATATATTGTTAATTACCCTGTATGGTGAACAGCGTAAACATAAAACATTTTAAAACAGGCCAAAATTGCTGCTTTTATCGCATTTTATAAAAAATTTATAAAAAGTAACACCTAGGCAAATGTGGTACTGATAAAAACTACAGATTATGGCGCAAAAAAATGAGCCCTCATGCCGCCCCATATACGGAAAAATTTGAAAGTTATAGGTGGTCAAAATAGGGCAATTTCAAACATACAAATTTTGTTAAAATGGTTTGAGATTTTTTTTAAGCGGTAAAATTATAGAAAAGCATATAACATGGGGATCATTTTCTGCTTGCTACTGAATGTATTTTATTCGGATTTCCAAATGTCTATTATTGGAAAATAATAAAACCTTATTTTGAAAAAAAATTAGTATCATTTTAATCATATTGACCCACAGAATAAAGAAAACATGTCATTTTTACCGGAAAGTGTACAGCGTGAAAACAAAACCTTCCAAAATTTGCTAAATTGCGGTTTTCTTTTCAATTTCTCCACGTAAATAATATTTGTTTGGTTGCGCCGAACATTTTATGGTAAAATAAGTGACGTAATCACAAAGTACAATTGGTGACGCAAAAAACAAGCCCTAATATAGGTCTGTGGATGGAAATATAAAAGAGTTATGATTTTTAGAAGGCGAGGAGGAAAAAATGAAAATGCAAAAATAATATTGGTCTAGTCCTTAAGGCCAAAATTGGCCTGGTCCTTAAGGGATAAAAAAAAACCTACTAGTCACATTTCCTTTGTGCAGAATTTGTAAGTCACTACTATGCAAAGCTTTAAACAAATTCAAGATTATTTGTGCCCTTATATTAAAGGGTCAATTAGTCCATAATATGTTTGTATTCAATGGAGGAATGCACTGAGAAACTGTTAAAATTTTATTTTTCCATACAAGACTAAGGTTTAACAACTGCAGCATTTGCAAATTATGCAGCAAATTCTAGGGTCATCAATTCCTAACCATGAGACAAATGGCTGTAAGTGTGTAAACTACTGTATTTACTAAAATGGGTCATAAACCTGCTGCCAAGAAATCTACAAACACAAAGAAACCCAATTAGACCATCATAATGATAGGACCATACAAGCAAAAAATTATCATATATGATAATTATGTCTGGGCTAGCAAGGGACATGTTGATGAGGTCAATCTATCATTATGACATAACATGTGACAGATAGATCATTTAAATTGCATCATGTATACCCAAGAACATTAACTCTTTCTTTATTGTGCTATGTCTGCTGAGAATATACAGGAATTGGAACTCTTTCCACCTGGAAGACCAATTTCACAAATCATGTGTAGAGAACAAATACAGTGTTAAGAGTGTTTTATATAGTCTGTATGCCACTTAAAGAACAATTTTATGGTATTGCAACCCACAAGATTTCTTTTCAGCCAATGGAATTTCTTTTCTGACAAATACCGCCGCTTGTATAAACTTTGCTCAAACGAAATCCTATTTGTACAAACAGAAAAGTTAAGACCATTAATCAATCAGAAGAAAAAAAAAAAAGATATGATAAAGTATGGCCAACAGTTTGTACAGGTCTGGAATGTGTATATGCGCATTGTATGGAAGCTGAAAAGCAATTGTCATTTCTAATACATGACATGTTTGTTAAAGGCTCTGTATGTAAGGGAGGAATCACAGGGTGCTCCTTTTGGCTGAGTAATTTTTCCCTTCTGAAACTGAGCAGAGCAGACAAGGGGTGAGGGGGGAGATGGAATCTACATAAGGCTTCACAACAAGAACTCATTAAGGGGATATGTGCCAATCTACCCGGCAGAAGATCTGGACAGTCAGTGAAGCTAAAAAGGTGGCTGGTTTGTGGGCAGTGGACACATTAATGCCAGCACTGCTTGCGCCTGCACACACACTCCTAATTAGATACCTGTTGTCCAGGAGCAGAGCAGGCTTGCCTTTTGCATTTTATACACATCCCATTAGCTGCCTTGTGTCATGTCGAGTTACGGGACATGTGGTGAGTCCCGCTGCTTCTTATTGAGACACAGGATGAGCAACATCCCAACTGATTTAATCAGAGCAGATGGGTAAAAACAGGAGGGTAAGCTCATTTTGACCACACTGATTTCCATGAGACCACAGCATTCTGCCAAGCTAATTATGTGAAGAGTACGGCTTGGCAGGTGACGGCAAAAAACAGGTCATTGGAAAAGGAAACTCCAAAGCTGATGTAGTCCACACAATGCAAGATTCTCAGACTAGGTGGACATACATATTTGAAGTATCCTAAATGTTTAAATTCACTGAACAATGGCTATAGAAAGTGATTCAAACAAATCCAAATGAGCCATAAAAGGTCCTAATGGCAACATAATTATTGGGGGAAACCATAGGTTTGTGTAAAACTTTTTTTTTTTTTACTGCATTCCACACACCAATTGGGTGGAGCTGGAGAAAAGTGGATTAAAAGAGGGTGCTGCCTCCAACATATGCCAGATTTACGGATTTACCACAAATTGTCACATCTGAGCAGGGAAGGAGTGCACACTATTCACGCCAACTCCCCTGTCCCTGCCTACTTACGTTCCTGCCCTAGACGACAGGTCTGTAACTACGATGATAGTCCCTTCCTAAATAAGTGAGGGACAGCCAAAAAATCAAAACAATAAACTACAAAACTGACAAAAGGTCGGGAAAGGCTGGAGGTACACAACTAACAGAAAACAAACCTAAACACGCACACACAAAAATACATAGTGAGGGCCGCGTTTAAACCTGGAGAGCACAAAGTACAGTAACAGAGTATCAAAAAGAAGTCAAAAGCCCGGCCAAAAGTCACAAAACCAGAATAAACAGAATGAGCACCGAGATAACTAGGTAAGTTAATAAGAACTATCACAAGCAGAGAATGACTGAAAAAGGCCTCCTTATATATGCCTGAGCTGAAACCAGGAGGACTCTAATTGGCTCAGAGCACTTAAACACACCCAGGAGCACAGAGGCGTCATTCCAGCAACCAAAACAAACAACAGGGCTAGAAATCATTAACCCTATGGGTTCTGGCAGAACCAGTCATCACGGTACCACCCTTTTATGAGTTCCACCCCTCACAGATCTTAGAGGGTTGAGAGACAGACGGACCATCTATCTCCTCTATTGTGTCCTCATCCTCAATATCACACCATTCATTGGTGTCATCTAGCTCAATATTATCCTCATCACAATCCTCATCACCTATTCATATTTCCCGCAGAGAGCTGTGATTGGCCAGATGGTGTATATATAGGAATATTGGTATATATACGTCAGTGCAGCGGACCATAGAAGAGCGGCCGCCCACATCTATACATTATACAGGAGGATCCCAGCGGGTGTCAGGAGTGACATCCGCTGTGATATTTCCTTAACTGCAAGTACTACTACTCCCAACATGGAGCAACTCTGCTCCATGCTGGGAGCTGTAGTACCTGCATTAATAGACAGTTTGCAGCGGGTGTCAGAAGTTACACTCGCTGTGATCTGTCTATTAATGCAGATACTACAGCTCCCAGCTTAGAGCAGAGTGTGCTCCATGTTGGGAGTAGTAGTACCTGCAGGTAAGAACAGATAACAGCGGGTATCATTACTGACACCCGTTGCGATCGTCCTATCTATTGCAGAGATGGAGCAGATCTACACAGCGCTCGCATCTCTGCACTATACTCCGGCCGGCCAATCACTCATTCATATTTCTTGCTGAGAGCTGTGATTGGCTGTAACCATCCAGCCAATCACCAATCTTGGTGGAAAATATGTTCTATTCACATCGCTGGCCGGAGTACAGAGCAGAGCAAGCGCTGTATAGAGCCGTTCTGCATCTCTGTTATATTATGGATGATCGCATATGTCTTTTAGTACAGGTACAACTACTCCCATCATGCAACAGTCTGTTCCATGCTGGAAGTAGTAGTACTTCCTAAAACCTTAAAAAAATTGAGAAAGAAAGTGAAACACACACACTTTATAAAAAAATGTATAAAAATTTTGTTATAAAAAAATATAAATTTCGTTAAATACATATTTTTTCCATCACTACTGCATCCTTTTTTTTTTTGGTACCCAACAAATTTTGGGTACCAAAAAAAACCTGCCAAGGTGCAATTTCCACACAAATGAAAAAACGCCAGAAACAACGCCAGGCGCAGGAAATTGCACTGGTGTTTTTTCAGGCATTTTTTCATGCATATTTTTAAACCCAAAAAACGCAGGACAAAAAAACAAGCAGAAACTTAGCCTTACAGGGTCTTTAATAAAAAGATGTCCTCTTATGTGCAAAAAAACATGTCATGTAATTAAATAATTCTACTATATTTTCTCAAGTTATACTCACTTTGCTGCTTCGGACAATGCATGTTTGTGCAACCTTGTTATAAAGTAATCAAACCAAAT
This sequence comes from Hyla sarda, assembly GCF_029499605.1. Classification (NCBI taxonomy): domain Eukaryota; kingdom Metazoa; phylum Chordata; class Amphibia; order Anura; family Hylidae; genus Hyla; species Hyla sarda. Next base: position 57,332,906 of record NC_079199.1, read on the forward strand.
CAATGCCTGATACATATTTCTAAAAAATGTAGGTTATTTCTCAAATTATTACAGTATATCAAGCAGAAAATTATTGGTCCTCATGTACACTATAATATAGTATAAACCTTTTTCATATAGTGGAAAAAAAAACACAATTACTCAACCGCTAGACTGCATATACAAGTTTCACTTTTAAATGTAATGCTTTCCTGAAATGTTGACTTATAGAGCCAGTCTTGCTTAAATAAAAAAAAAACTTTAGGTAGACGGTATGGTATCTACAGACCGATATAATAATCTCCCAAAATTAAATTAGAAAGAATATGGGTGGGGGGAGTGCATAAAATATAACTTTTAATAATCACATCTAGAAAAATAATCAGCCATTAGACCCCATTGAGGGCCTCATGGCAAGTAGTACGCCAAAGCTGTGCTGCTAAAATGTAGACCAGGGGAAATTATTCCCACAATATCAACAAACTAGAATACACATCCAGGATACTAACTGCCCACAGGGGCTAGATGTATCCAAATTATACAACGGCCCTATGCACAAAGTAACATGTGACCTCCTGTTACGCCGAGCGCTCCGGGTCCCCGCTCCTCCCCGGAGCGCTCGCAGCGTTCTCTCATTCGCAGCGCCCCGGTCAGACCTGCTGACCGGGTGCGCTGCGATATTACTCCCAGCCGGGATGCGATTCGCGATGCTGGACGCGCCCGCTCGCGATGCGCATCTCGGCTCCCGTACCTGACCCGCTCCCCGTCTGTGTTGTCCCGGCGCGCGCGGCCCCGCTCCTTAGGGCGCGCGCGCGCCGGGTCTCTGCCATTTAAAGGGCCGCTGCGCCACTGATTGGCGCAGCAGGCCTAATCAGTATTCTCACTTGTGCACTCCCTACTTATACCTCACTTCCCCTGCACTCCCTCGCCGGATCTTGTTGCCATTGTGCCAGTGAAAGCGTTCCCTTGTGTGTTCCTAGCCTGTGTTCCAGACCTCCTGCTGTTGCCCCTGACTACGATCCTTGCTGCCTGCCCTGACCTTCTGCTACGTCCGACCTTGCTCTTGTCTACTCCCTTGTACCGCGCCTATCTTCAGCAGTCAGAGAGGTTGAGCTGTTGCTGGTGGATACGACCTGGTTGCTACCGCCGCTGCAAGACCATCCCGCTTTGCGGCGGGCTCTGGTGAATACCAGTAGCAACTTAGAACCGGTCCACCAGCACGGTCCACGCCAATCCCTCTCTGGCACAGAGGATCCACCTCCAGCCAGCCGAATCGTGACAGTAGATCCGGCCATGGATCCCGCTGAAGTCCCACTGCCAGTTGTCGCCGACCTCACCACGGTGGTCGCCCAGCAGTCGCAACAGATAGCGCAACAAGGTCACCAGCTGTCTCAACTGACCGTGATGCTACAGCAGCTATTACCACAGCTCCAGCAACAATCTCCTCCGCCAGCTCCTGAACCTCCTCCGCAGCGAGTGGCCGCTTCCGGCTTACGATTATCCTTGCCGGATAAATTTGATGGGGACTCTAAGTTTTGCCGTGGCTTTCTTTCGCAATGTTCCCTGCACTTGGAGATGATGTCGGACCAGTTTCCAACTGAAAGGTCTAAGGTGGCTTTCGTAGTCAGCCTTCTGTCTGGGAAAGCTCTGTCATGGGCCACACCGCTCTGGGACCGCAATGACCCCGTCACTGCCTCTGTACACTCCTTCTTCACGGAGATCCGAAGTGTCTTTGAGGAACCTGCCCGAGCCTCTTCTGCTGAGACTGCCCTGCTGAACCTGGTCCAGGGTAATTCTTCTGTTGGCGAGTACGCCATCCAATTCCGTACTCTTGCCTCCGAATTATCCTGGAATAATGAGGCCCTCTGCGCGACCTTTAAAAAAGGCCTATCCAGCAACATTAAAGATGTGCTGGCCGCATGAGAAATTCCTGCTAACCTGCATGAACTTATTCATCTTGCCACCCGCATTGACATGCGTTTTTCCGAAAGGCGTCAGGAGCTCCGCCAGGATATGGACTTTGTTCGCACGAGGCGGTTTCTCTCCCCGGCTCCTCTCTCCTCTGGTCCTCTGCAATCCGTTCCTGTGCCTCCCGCCGTGGAGGCTATGCAAGTTGACCGGTCTCGCTTGACACCTCTAGAGAGGACACGACGCCGCATGGAGAACCTATGCCTGTACTGTGCCGGTACCGAACACTTCTTGAAAGATTGTCCTATCCGTCCTCCCCGCCTGGAAAGACGTATGCTGACTCCGCACAAATATGAGACAGTTCTTGATGTCTACTCTGCTTCTCCACGCCTTACTGTGCCTGTGCGGATATCTTCCTCTACCTTCTCCTTCTCTGCTACGGCCTTCTTGGATTCCGGATCTGCAGGAAATTTTATTTTGGCCTCTCTCATCAACAGGTTCAACATCCCGGTGACCAGTCTCGCCAGACCCCTCTACATCAATTCTGTTAACAATGAAAGATTGGACTGTACCGTGCGTTACCGCACGGAACCTATCCTTATGTGCATCGGACCTCATCACGAAAAAATTGAATTTTTGGTCCTCTCCAACTGCACTTCTGAAATTCTTCTTGGATTACCGTGGCTTCAACGCCATTCCCCAACCCTTGATTGGTCCACAGGAGAAATCAAGAACTGGGGTACTTCTTGTCACAAGGACTGTCTTAAATCGGTGCCCAGTACTCCCTGCCGTGACCCTGTGGTTCCCCCTGTATCCGGTCTTCCTAAGGCTTATATGGACTATTCTGACGTTTTTTGCAAAAAGCAAGCTGAGACTTTGCCTCCTCACAGGCCTTATGACTGTCCTATTGACCTCCTCCCGGGTACTACCCCACCCCGGGGCAGAATCTATCCTCTGTCTGCTCCAGAGACTCTTGCCATGTCGGAGTACATCCAGGAGAATTTAAAAAAGGGGTTTATCCGCAAGTCCTCCTCTCCTGCCGGAGCTGGATTTTTTTTTGTGTCCAAAAAAGATGGCTCCCTACGTCCTTGTATTGATTACCGCGGACTTAATAAAATCACGGTAAAAAACCGCTACCCCTTACCTCTTATCTCGGAACTCTTTGATCGCTTACAAGGTGCCCACATCTTTACCAAACTGGACTTAAGAGGTGCTTATAATCTCATCCGCATCAGGGAGGGGGACGAATGGAAGACTGCATTTAACACCAGAGATGGACACTTTGAGTATCTGGTCATGCCCTTTGGCCTATGCAACGCCCCTGCCGTCTTCCAAGACTTTGTTAATGACATTTTTCGTGATCTCCTATATTCCTGTGTTGTGGTTTATCTGGACGATATTCTGATTTTTTCTGCCAACTTAGAAGAACACCGCCAGCATGTCCGCATGGTTCTTCAGAGACTTCGTGACAATCAACTTTATGCCAAAATGGAGAAATGTCTCTTTGAATGTCAATCTCTTCCTTTCCTAGGATACTTGGTCTCTGGCCAGGGACTACAAATGGACCCAGATAAACTCTCTGCCGTCTTAGATTGGCCACGCCCCTCCGGACTCCGTGCTATCCAACGTTTTTTGGGGTTCGCCAATTATTACAGACAGTTTATTCCACACTTTTCCACTATTGTGGCTCCTATCGTGGCTTTAACCAAGAAAAATGCCAATCCCAAGTCCTGGTCCCCCCAAGCGGAAGACGCATTTAAACATCTCAAGTCTGCCTTTTCTTCCGCTCCCGTGCTCTCCAGACCTGACCCATCTAAACCCTTCCTATTGGAGGTAGATGCCTCCTCAGTGGGAGCTGGAGCTGTCCTTCTACAAAAAAATTCTTCCGGGCATGCTGTGACTTGTGGTTTTTTTTCTAGGACCTTCTCCCCGGCGGAGAGAAACTATTCCATCGGGGATCGAGAACTACTGGCCATTAAATTGGCGCTTGAGGAATGGAGGCACCTGCTGGAGGGATCAAAATTTCCAGTTATCATATACACTGATCACAAGAATCTCTCCTACCTCCAGTCTGCCCAACGACTGAACCCTCGCCAGGCTAGGTGGTCGTTGTTCTTTGCCCGTTTTAACTTTGAAATCCATTTTCGCCCTGCTGACAAGAACATTAGGGCCGATGCCCTCTCTCGTTCTTCTGATGCCTCTGAAGTAGAGGTCTCTCCGCAACACATCATTCCTCCGGACTGTCTGATCTCCACTTCTCCAGCTTCCATCAGGCAAACTCCTCCAGGGAAGACCTTCGTTTCTCCACGTCAGCGTCTCGGGATTCTCAAATGGGGACACTCCTCCCACCTCGCAGGCCATGTGGGCATCAAAAAATCCTTGCAACTCATCTCTCGATTTTATTGGTGGCCGACTCTGGAGACTGATGTTATTGATTTCGTGCGGGCCTGTACTGTCTGTGCCCGGGATAAGACTCCTCGCCAGAAGCCTGCTGGTCTCCTTCATCCTCTGCCTGTTCCTGAACAGCCTTGGTCACAGATTGGTATGGACTTTATTACGGACTTGCCCTCATCCCGTGGCAACACAGTTGTTTGGGTGGTCGTTGATCGATTTTCCAAGATGGCACATTTTATTCCTCTTCCTGGTCTTCCTTCAGCGCCTCAGTTGGCAAAGCAATTTTTTATACACATTTTTCGCCTTCACGGTTTGCCCACGCATATCGTCTCAGATAGAGGCTTCCAATTCGTGTCTAAATTCTGGAGGGCCCTCTGTAAACAGCTCAAGATCAAATTAAACTTCTCTTCTTCTTATCATCCCCAATCCAATGGGCAAGTAGAAAGAGTTAATCAGGTCCTGGGTGACTATTTACGGCATTTTGTTTCCTCCCGCCAGGATGACTGGGCAGATCTTCTACCATGGGCCGAATTCTCATACAACTTCAGAGTCTCCGAATCTTCTGCTAAATCCCCATTTTTCGTGGTGTACGGCCGTCACCCTCTTCCTCCCCTCCCTACTCCCTTGCCCTCTGGTTTGCCCGCTGTGGATGAAGTGACTCGTGATCTTTCCACCATATGGAAAGAGACCCAAAATTCTCTTTTACAGGCTTCATCCCGGATGAAAAGATTTGCTGATAAAAAAAGAAGAACTCCCCCCATTTTTGCTCCCGGAGACAAGGTATGGCTCTCCGCTAAATATGTCCGCTTTCGTGTCCCCAGTTACAAACTGGGACCACGCTATCTTGGTCCTTTCAATATCAAGTGCCAGATCAACCCTGTCTCTTACAAACTCCTTCTTCCTCCTTCTCTCCGTATTCCCAATGCCTTCCATGTCTCTCTCCTTAAACCACTCATCCTTAACCGCTTCTCTCCTAGATTGTTTCTCCCACTCCAGTTTCCGGATCTTCTGACGTCTTTTCTGTGAAGGAGATTCTAGCATCCAAAACGGTCAGAGGTAAAAGATTCTTCTTGGTCGACTGGGAAAATTGCGGCCCTGAGGAGAGATCCTGGGAACCTGAGGACAACATCCTGGACAAAAGTCTTATCCTCAGGTTCTCAGGCTCCAAAAAGAGGGGGAGACCCAAGGGGGGGGGGGGGTACTGTTACGCCGAGCGCTCCGGGTCCCCGCTCCTCCCCGGAGCGCTCGCAGCGTTCTCTCATTCGCAGCGCCCCGGTCAGACCTGCTGACCGGGTGCGCTGCGATATTACTCCCAACCGGGATGCGATTCGTGATGCGGGACGTGCCCGCTCGCGATGCGCATCTCGGCTCCCGTACCTGACCCGTTCCCCGTCTGTGTTGTCCCGGCGCGCGCGGCCCCGCTCCTTAGGGCGCGCGCGCGCCGGGTCTCTGCCATTTAAAGGGCCGCTGCGCCACTGATTGGCGCAGCAGGCCTGATCAGTATTCTCACCTGTGCACTCCCTACTTATACCTCACTTCCCCTGCACTCCCTCGCCGGATCTTGTTGCCATTGTGCCAGTGAAAGCGTTCCCTTGTGTGTTCCTAGCCTGTGTTCCAGACCTCCTGCCGTTGCCCCTGACTACGATCCTTGCTGCCTGCCCTGACCTTCTGCTACGTCCGACCTTGCTCTTGTCTACTCCCTTGTACCGCGCCTATCTTCAGCAGTCAGAGAGGTTGAGTCGTTGCTGGTGGATACGACCTGGTTGCTACCGCCGCTGCAAGACCATCCCGCTTTGCGGCGGGCTCTGGTGAATACCAGTAGCAACTTAGAGCCGGTCCACCAGCACGGTCCACGCCAATCCCTCTCTGGCACAGAGGATCCACCTCCAGCCAGCCGAATCGTGACACCTCCTCAGGGGCTCAATATATGGATGTCATGAAACAAACACCACCTATCCACAGTATATTAATAGATAATATCAATTGTTATTCTGGTCTATAGCCAAGATGTGGCTAAAAGTAACTGGAATGCTTCCTTCTCCCTTCCCAGATTCCACCTATAAAAAAGATGCAGACAAAAAAAACACATTCAGTATAACATGTCGTAGCTGGGAAGGTGAGATGCCTAAACACAGAAGGTGTACATATACACTCACGGTCCTGTTGGGACTCGGCGTGATACCTGCAATAATGCATAGAGGAATATATTGTTCTCCAGCTATCCCTTACAATAGTTGTGGTAAGTACCTGCAAGGGAAGATATTTACTCACAGTTCTGGCGTATAAGGTCAGTGTGAAGCGCTCCGGACAGTGTGTGTAACCCGCAGTGGCGGGGAGCCGAGCTGTATGCCGGCTTCACACACACGTGTCCGGAGCAAACGGCGTCTGACGTCTTATCTGCTTCCGGAGCCGTGGGAGGTGTCTCCGCCCCAACGCTGTCTCCATGTGAATGCCTGACGCTGGAGGGCGTAACCTACACACCGCTTGTATTGCGGGGTAGTGGGCAAAGAAAGGTTAACCCTTTGGGCTCCGTGGGATAAGTACGGTTCACGAGCCAGCGGTAAGCTGGCTCATGAACAAACAAAGGGCTTTATTTGACTAAGTCCAGATTACACCAACGAGATGAACTGGAGTGAGCAATGATGAGGATAATATTGCCAAGTGATGTTATACATATGAAAAAGCTGTATCCAATCAGTTCTATAATATGGACCTCTAAATAGTCAAAAATGTAAGGAGGAACAATGCAGGCAAAGGCTCCCCCGGGGGAGGCACAGAGAAACCCATACATATATATACCTTAATGAGACACTATACACATTAACTGTGCATACTAGTAAGATCAAAAAACAGCCATAGCTGAAAAAAAGTTACCACTGGGGAGGGGGAAATCCCTAGTTTATATAGGGAAGGGAGAGAAAGCGGGGGCCTAGTGGACCTAGATAAAAACCTTCACCAATGACCTGGAGAGGAGAGCACTTATCTGTGCTTTACACAGCTGGCCCGATAATTTTAATAGGCCCCATGTTATGCCTATTTTTCCCAGTGGTGGTGCTGTAGGGTAATTGATCACTTATTGCTACTCTTCCTGATCATGGGTGTGTCTCAGCAGAAGATTAGTGCTAGTCCTTTTTTTATTTTACATGATATAATCTTTATTAAAATAAATACACAAACAACACTATACCCTATCTGCTCATCAAATGGAGCAATGAAAAGTATAAAAATATAATAGCAATATCTGCATAAGCTTAACACGTTAACGACCATGGACGTGTATACAAGTCCAGGCAGGACGCACATTCCCACAGTAGGACGAATATACACATCCATGGTTCTCGTGGATGCTGCCCAGGGCACAGCCGGGACCCTGCCACACTGCCAGGACCGAAGTAAACTTGGGTTTCGGCAGTTTAATCCTTACAGCTGCGGTCAGAAGTGACCGTGGGCTGTAAGTGTTTTGACAGAGGGAGGGAGCTCCCTTTCTCTTCCCTGCAGCACCCCACAGCGCGATCGCGGGGTGCTGTGAGTGATCGCCGGTGGGTGAGACCCTGCCACACTGCCAGAACCAAAGTAAATTTCGGGTCCTGGCAGTTTAAACCTTACAGCTGTGGTCGGAAGCGACCACGAGCTGTAAGGAGTTTTTACAGAGGGAGGGGGCTCTTTCTTGTAGCACCCAGTAATGATCGCGGGGGGCTGCTAGTTACCTGGGCAGCCGGGGGTCTTTACATTGACTCCCAGGTCTGCCCTGGTTATTGCCTGTCAGGACATGCCAGAGACAATCATATGCTGCCTGCCAGTGTAAAACTAGCAGGAAGCATATAACTACAAAGTTTTGGAATACTAAGTAAGTGTAAAAAATATTATATAAAATAAATAAAAGTGTAAAAACATTAAGTGTAAAAAAATACAAAAATATAAAAAATAAATACATAATAAAAAAAAAATTAAATACATTTATTAAATAAATATAATGAAAAATTTAATTTCGTAATGTGTAAGATCACACGGCGCACATTCGCAGCATATTACATGCTGCGGATGCCCGTCAGCAGTCACAATAATGAGCTCCCTGCTGCGGATTTTCCGCCGGCAGTCATGAGCGGATACACTGAGCTACCCAGCTGCAGCAGTGATCTCGCCCTTGTGACTGCTGGGGGAATCCGCAGTGTGAAATATGCTGCGGATGCGCTCTATGTGACCCTACTCTGCATCCCATTCATACTGCGTTTCAGCAGTGTTAGAGGTATCCGTCAGCATCATGTCAAAAAAAGTGTGGCTGATGTATACTCTACCAGCACCATTCATTTCTGAACGAGACTGCTACAGTATACATTGGCATCCCTTTTTTTGACATGACAACAGACACTTATACTGCAGAAATGCAGAATATACTCCCTCCAGCAAAAGAAACCAGTTTTTTAAAGATTTTTTTTTTAACGCCCAGTGATGGATATATTGGCCATGAGTGGGTGCTCATTCCCCCAACATGACGGATATATCCATCAGGAACTTTAACTGTCACAAACAGCTGCACATCACTGCTAGCCGACCAAGGACCAATCAGAGCAGTCACCTGATCCAGCTAATTCACTTGTAGGGGTAAGTAATACAGTTCTAGTCTTTTGCAAAAATGTCTCTCCTGTGTCATCATGACACCTATAAGGGAGTGCATAAAATCCTGTCAACAACAGAGGAACTCCAAAATATAGATTAGAAACATAAAAAGCAAGAGTTCAAACAAAACCTAAATTGAAAAAGTATACATCGTTATTGAACACATATTTAGTTAAAATCATGTATTATACAGCAATGGAAAAGTGACAAAATGGGTATCCAATACACAAAATTGGCTAAAATGGCTGCTAAGAATTTATGAAAAGAAGCAAATCATCCGAGCACAAATAATAGATTTACATAAGCACAAATAGCAATAATTGTATACATAGTTTACATCAGAATAAATGTTGTCCAAAAAGTACAATGTTGTGCTATAAACTAATTATATCCTATACCGATGCATAGCGCCTGTTAGGGTAACAATTGGTTAACTCTACACATAGCTGGATAATATAAATTTAACATAAAGTGCTAACTCATACGTAGCAAGTAACAAGTAAACGCAGACATAGTCCGCACTCACTGCAAGGACGATAAGCAGTAACATCAAAATACTAGCGTAACATTACCCATGTGGGATAGCAGCCAAAGACCCGACCCCTATGATCGTTTCGGTTTCCCGTTCTCAAGAAATGCAGTATGAATGGGGACTATCGCCCACCACGCCTCCCCCCCCTCCAACAAAATAAACCAGTTTTTTCCCCAAAAATTTTTTTAACGCCCAGTGATGGATATATTGGCCATGAATGGGTGCCTATTCCCATAGCATGACGGATATATCCATCAGAAACTTTAACTGTCACAGCCCACTGCACATCACTGCTAGCTGACCAAGGACCAATCAGAGCGGTCCCTGGTCCAGCTAATACACTTGTAGGGGTGCGATATTGTTCTGACAGCTCAGATCCTTTGCAGGTACGGGGTGGGGTCTATAATTCATACAACGATGCCCTGAAAGCCAAAGGGGGCTCCTCTCCTTCTTGGTCCTGCCAGGCGATCAAGCAACCAGATATAGCCTAAGTAGGGGTACTGCCAAGCCGGGGACGAACAGTGTGATAAAATATGGGCCGCATTTCCTCCATTTTAAAAGCGACTTACCAAAATGATGTCCCGCAAATAAAGAATTTGTGGAAAAAAAAGCTAATTGCTATTTTTTCCACTAACTTTGAAATAATTCTAACCACACAATAAGGGCTCAACGTACTCACTTTTGCCCTAGGTGAACACTTTAGGGGGCGTAGTTTAAAAAAATGGGGTCATTTCTGGGGCAGCGGTATTGTTCTGACAGCTAGAATGCTTTGCAAGATGAAGTGCGGCCTATAATTTATATAATGATATCCTGAAAGCCAAATGGTGCTCCTCTCCTTTTGGGTCCCACCATGTGGCCATGCAACCAAATATGACCTAAGCGGGGGTATTCCCGAACATGGAACAAACAGCGTAATAAACTATGGAGTGCAATTTCTACTTTTCAGATGCAATGAACAAAAAATATGTCCCACAAATTATGCATTTGTGGAAAAAAAATGAATTTTTTTTTCCCACCTACTTAGTAACCATTCCAGCCACACAAAAAAGGACTCAAAGTACTCACTTTTGTTCTAGGTGAATACTTTAGAGGGTGTAGTTTCCAAAATGGGGTCACTTGTAGGGGTTCTGTATGGTTCTGGCAGCTAAAACCCTTTGCAGGCATGAAGTGCTGCCTATAATCCATTCGGCCTTAAATGATGCCCTGAATGCCAAATGGCACTCCTCTTCTTCTGGGTCAAATCATGCAGCCAAGGAACCAAATATGGCCTAAGCAGGGGTATTTCGAAACACGGTCCGAGCAGCTCAATAAAATATCGGGTGCATTTCTTTCAATATCAGAAGCGATATACAGAAAACATGTCCCACAAATGTTGGATTTGTGAAAAAAAGCTAATTTTGAATTTTTAACACTGACTTAATTAGAGGGGTACTCCGGGGCTAAGACATCTTATTCCCTATCCAAAGGATAGAGGATAAGATGCCTGATCGCGGGGGTCCTGCCGCTGGGGACCCCCATGATCTTGCACGCAGCACCCCGTTAGAATCAGTCCCCGGAGCATGTTCGCTCTGGGTCTGATTACTGGCGATCACGGGGACGTCACGGCTCCACCCCCGTGTGATGTCACGCTCTGCCCCCTCAATGCAAGCCTATGGGAGGGGGCGTGATAGCTGTCACACCCCCTCCCATACGCTTTGATTGAGGGAGCGTAGCGTGACGTCACACGGGGGCAAAGCTGTGACGTCACAACGCTCCGTCCCCGTGATCGCCAGTAATCAGACCTGGAGCGAGCATGCTCTGGGGACTGATTCTAACCGAGTGCTGCATTCAAGATCACGGGGTCCCCAGCGGCGGGACCCCTGCGATCAGGCATCTTATCCCCTATCCAAAAGATGTCTTAGCGCCGGTGTAACCCTTTAACACTGTAATAATTCCTGCCAAAAAATGGTGTTAAAATACTCACTGTACCCCCGCTGAAGACGATCCGATCATCCATTCAAAGTACCGCACTGCAGCAGATGCCATGATCTGTATTGATCACGGCATCTGAGGGGTTAATGGCGGACATCCGCGTGATCGCGTAAGCCTGATCGCAGCCGGGACCTGCCGTGCATGATGCGAGCACCGGTCCGGTGCTCGCGGTCATGGCGGCACGTAAATGTACATCATAGTAACAAAATAGCTTAGTTCATAAGGTTGAAAAAAGATCAGAGTCCATCAAGTTCAACCTATAACCTTAATGAGTGCTTACTAAGTTGATCCAGAGGAAGGCAAAAAAAAAAAAACTCATACTCAAGGTGAATAATTCCTTCCCGACTCCAAATATGGCAGTCAGAATAAATTTGATTTTGATTGCTGGGGTTCAGGGAAGACCACCAAAAAAATACTTTTAAGATTGTATTGTATTGGATTGTATTATTCAAATATTCTCAGCTCTGTATAGATATAGACATATAACTAGATGAAAAGATAAATGGATATCTACAGAAAAATATCGCAACAACACACCCATATAGAAAAGAAGTGTGGCTTAACCCCTTAAGGACTCAGCCCATTTTGGCCTTAAGGACTCAGACAATTTAAAGGGAACCAATCATCAGATTTTACCCTATATAACACTTGGCAAAGCGTTATATAGGGTAAAATCTTTATTTTCACCATTCCCGGAGGATGCTCCTGCCCCCAGGGATTGTGAAGATATGAAGTTATAAACTAGTCACCGCCGCCGCTGTAAGTAGTCACCTGGGCGGGGAACTCTTCTCACCAACTCCCGTTCTTCGGCCTGGAGCAACGCCCCCTCCGCTTGATTGACGGGCCGCGTCATTGTTCCGCTTACTAAACAGACGGAGCAGAGTGATGACGCAGCCCGTCAATCAAGCGGAGGGGGGCGTCGCTGCCGGCCGAAGAACGGGAGTAGATAAGAAGAGCTCCCCGCCCAGGTGACTACTTACGGCGGCGGCAGTGACTAGTTTATAACTTCATATCTTCACCATCCCTGGGGGCAGGAGCGTCCCCTGGGAATGGTGAAAATAAAAATGTTACCCTATATAACGCTTTGCCAAGCGTTATATAGGGTAAAATCTGATGATTGGTTCCCTTTAATTTTACGTTTTCATTTTTTCCTCCTCGCCTTCAAAAAATCATATCTCTTTTTGTGTTTGTGTTCTTTATTCTGAAGGTCAAAATGATTAAAATGATACCCATTATTACATACTTTTCTATTATTGTTGCGCTTAAAAAAAATCACAAGCTTTTTAACCAAATTAGTACGTTCATAATACCTTTATTTTGATGACCTCTAACTTTTTTATTTTTCCATATAAGCGGCGGTATGAGGGCTCATTTTTTGCGCCATGATCTTTACTTTTTTTTTATACCATATTTGCATGTAAAAAACTTTTAATACTTTTTTTTATAATTTTTTTTATAAAATGTATAAAAAAGAGTAGCAATTTTTGGACTTTTTTTTTTTTTTTACGTTCACGCCGTTCACCGTACAGGATCATTAACATTTTATTTTAATAGTTCGGACATTTACGCACGCGGCGATACCAAATGTGTCTATTATATTTATTTTTTACGCTTTTTGGGGGTAAAATAGGAAAAAACGGACATTTAACTTTTTTATTGGGGGAGGGGATTTTTCACTTTTTTTTAACTTCTTCATTTTTTTACATTTTTTTTTACACTTGAATAGTCCCCAATACCATGATTGCTAATACTGATCTGTTCTATGTATAGGACATAGAACAGATCAGTGTTATCGGCGATCTTCTGTTCTGGTCTGCTCGATCTCAGACCAGAGCAGAAGACGCCGGGAGCCGGAAGGAGGAAGGTGAGGGGACCTCCATGCGGCGTTATGATGATCGGATCCCCGCAGCAGCGCTGCGGACGATCCGATCATTCATTGAAATCGCGCACTGCCGCAGATGCCGGGATCTGTATTGATCCCGGCACCTAAGGGTTTAATGGCGGACGCCCGCGAGATCGCGGGCATCGGCCATTGCCGGCAGGTCCCTGGCTGCGATCACCAGCCGGGATCAGCCGTGCATGACACGGGCATCGCTCCGATGCCCGCAGTTATGCACAGGACATAAATGTACGTCCTTTTGCGTTAAGTACCACCGCACAAGGACGTACATTTACGTCCTGCATCCTTAAGGGGTTAACCTCTTAAGGACCCAGGGCGTATGGATACGCCCTCACACCCTGGGCCTTAAGGACCCAGGGCGTATCCATACGCCCTGGCGTTTTCCGGTCTCTGCCGCTCGCCGGGCAGAGATCGGAACTGGATGCCTGCTGAAATCCTTCAGCAGGCATCCAGGGCAAACGCCGAGGGGGGCCATGTAGGCCCCCCATGTCGGCGATCGGGCGATTTCCCTTGCGATCTGCGGCGATACCGGGCTGATCGGGTCTCTGGGACCCGACCGCCCGGTAATTTCGCATGATCCCGGCTGTCACAGACAGCCAGGACCATGCTAACGTATAGGAGCGAGGTGGCAAGCCTGCCACCTCCTCCTATACCCTGCGATCTGTCGGTTAGTTACCCGACCAATCGCAGGAGGGGGGGCGGTTACTTCCTCCCGTCCTGCTCGGCCCCTGAAAGTCCGGAGAGGACGGGAGGAAGACCGGAGGACGCGGCGGGGGACGGGGGAGTGCTGGGGACCGGCCCCGGTACTTACCTCGTCCCTGAAGACCCGGATCCTGGCAGCGGAGACGGCGGCGGCGGCGACAGGTGAGTAGATCTTCAGCCGCGGTCGGGCCCTTTACAGCAATGCACGTCGCCGTAAAGCGACATGCATTGCTGTAATGGGACCCTGTAAACTACAATTCCCAGCATGCCCAGACAGCCCTTGGCGTCTGGGCATGCTGGGAGTTGCAGTTTTGCAACATCTGGAGGTCCACAGTTTGGAGACCACTGTGCCCTTCCAGATGTTGCAAAACTACACATCCTCAGCATGCCCTTACTGTCCAGGCATGCTGGGAGTTGTAGTTCTGTAACATCTGGCCCTTCAGATGTTGCAGAACTACAACTCCCAGCATGCCTGGACAGTTTTGACATACTGGGAGTTGTAGTTTTGCAACATCTGGAAGGGCACAGATTGGGAACCACTGTATTAGTGGTCTGCAAACTGTAGTCCTCCAGATGTTGCAAAACTACAACTCCAAGCATGCTGGGAGTTGTAGTTCGGCAACATCTGGCTCTAAAGATGTTGCCGAACTACTACTCCCAGCATGTTTGAGAATGCTGAGAGTTGTGGTTTTGCAACAACTGGAGGCACACTGTTTGGGAAACATTGTCTGTTTCCTAACTCAGTGTTTCCCAACCCGTGTGCCTCCAGCTGTTGCAAAACTATAACTACCAGCATGCACTGATAGACTGTGCATGCTGGGAGTTGTAGTTTTGCAACAGCTGGAGGTCCCCCCCTGTGAATGTACAGGATACATTCACATGGGCAGGTGGCTTACAGTGAGTATCAGGCTGCAAGTTTGCGATGCAGCAAATTTTGCGCTGCAGCTCAAACTCGCTGTAACCCCCCGCCCATGTGACTGTACCCTAAAAACACTACACTACACTAACACAAAATAAAATAAAAAGTAAAAAACACTACATATACACATACCCCTACACAGCCCCCCTCCCCAATAAAAATGAAAAACGTCTGGTACGCCACTGTTTCCAAAATGGAGCCTCCAGCTGTTGCAAAACAACAACTTCCAGTATTGCTGGACAGCCGTTGACTGTCCAAGCATGCTGGGAGTTTTGCAACAGCTGGAGGCACCCTGTTTGGGAATCACTGGCGTAGAATACCCCTATGTCCACCCCTATGCAAATCCCTAATTTAGGCCTCAAATGCGCATGGCGCTCTCTCACTTTGGAGCCCTGTGGTATTTCAAGGCAACAGTTTAGGGCCACATATGGGGTATCGCCGTACTCGGGAGAAATTGCCTAACAAATTTTGGGGGGCTTTTTCTCCTTTCACCCCTTATGAAAATGTGAAGTTGGGGTCTACACCAGCATGTTAGTGTAAAAAAATAAATTTTTTACACTAACATGCTGGTGTTGCCCTATACTTTTCATTTTGACAAGAGGTAAAAGGGAAAAAAGCCCCCCAAAATTTGTAATGCAGTTTCTCCCGACTACAGAGATACCCCATATGTGGGCGCAAAGTGCTCTGGGGGCGCACAACAAGGCCCAGAAGGGAGAGTGCGCCATGTACATTTGAGGTGATTTGCACAGGGGTGGCTGATTGTTACAGCGGTTTTGACAAACGCAAAAAAAACAAAACCCCACATGTGACCCCATTTTGGAAACTACACCCCTCACGGAATGTAATGAGGGGTCCAGTGAGAATTTACACCCCACAGGTGTCTGACAGATCTTTGGAACAGTGGGCTGTGCAAATTAAAAATGTTGTACAGACCACTGTTCCAAAGATCTGACAGACACCAGTGGGGGTAAATGCTCACTGTACCCCTTGTTACGTTCCTCAAGGAGTCTAGTTTCCAAAATAGTATGCCATGTGGGGGTTATTTTGCTGTCCTGGCACCATAGGGGCTTCCTAAATGCAACATGCCCCCCGAGCAAAATTTGCTCTCAAAAAGCCAAATATGACTCCTTCTCTTCTGAGCATTCTAGTTCGCTCGTAGTGCACTTCAGGTCAACTTATGGGGTACCCCCATACTCAGAAGAGATGGGGTTTCAAATTTTGGGGGGTATTTTTTGCTATTAACCCTTGCAAAAATGTGAAATTTTGGGGGAAACACCCATTTTAATGAAAATTTTATTTTATCTTTTTACGTATGCAAAAGTTGTGAAACCCGTGTGGGGTATTAAGGCTCACTTAATTCCTTGTTACGTTCCTCAAGGGGTCTAGTTTCCAAAATGGTATGCCATGTGGGTATTTTTTGCTGTCCTGGCACCATAGGGGCTTCCTATATGGGACATGCCCCCGAGCAAAATTTGCTCTCAAAAAGCCAAATATGACTCCTTCTCTTCTGAGCATTGTAGTTCGCCCGTAGTGCACTTCAGGTCAACTTATGGGGTACCTCCATACTCAGAAGAGATGGGGTTACAAATTTTGGGGGGTATTTTCTGCTATTAACCCTTGCAAAAATGTGAAATTTGGGGGGAAACACACATTTTAGTGAAATTTTATTTTATTTTTTTTTACATATGCAAAAGTCGTGAAACACATGTGGTGTATTAAGGCTCACTTAATTCCTTGTTACGTTCCTCAAGGGGTCTTGTTTCCAAAATGGTATGGCATGTGTTTTTTTTTTTGCTGTTCTGGCACCATAGGGGCTTCCTAAATGCAACATGCCCCCCAAAAACCATTTCAGAAAAACGTACTCTCCAAAATCCCCTTGTCACTTCTTCGGTTCTGAGCCCTCTACTGCGCCCACCGAACACTTTACATAGACATATGAGGTATGTGCTTACTCGAGAGAAATTGGGCTACAAATATAAGTAAAAATTTTCTCCTTTTACCCCTCGTAAAAATTCAAAAATTGGGTCTACAAGAACATGCGAGTGTAAAAAATGAAGATTGTGAATTTTCTCCTTCACTTTCCTGCTTTTCCTTTGAAACCCCTAAAGGGTTAAAAGGCTGACAGAATATCATTTTGTATACTTTGGGGGGTGCAGTTTTTATAATGGGGTCATTTGTGGGGTATTTCTAAGATGAAGACCCTTCAAATCCACTTCAAACCTGAACTGGTCCCTGAAAAATAGTGAGTTTGGAAATTTTGTGAAAAATTGGAAAATTGCTGCTGAACTTTGAAGCCCTCTGGTGTCTTCCAAAAGTAAAAACTTGTCAATGTTATGATGGAAACATAAAGTAGACATATTGTATATGTGAAAAAAAAATTAAAATGTTTTGAATATCCATTTTCCTTACAAACAGCGAGCTTCAAAGTTAGAAAAATGCAACATTTTCAAATTTTTCATAAAATTTTCAAATTTTTCACCAAGAAAGGATGCAAGTTACATTTTTTTTACCACTATGTTAAAGTAGAATATGTCACGAAAAAACAATCTCTGAATCAGAATGATAACTAAAAGCATTCCAGAGTTATTAATGTTTAAAGTGACAGTGGTCAGATGTTCAAAAAATGGCCGGGTCCTAAGGTGTAAAATGGCTGGGTCCTTAAGAGGTTAAAGGGGTACTTCAGTGGAAAACTTTTTTTTTTTTTTTTAAATCAACTGGTTCCAGAAAGTTAAACAGATTCGTAAAATATTTCTATTGAAAAATCTTAATCCCTCCAGTACTTATTAGCTGCTGAATACTACAGAGGAAATTATTTTCTTTTTGGAACACAGAGCTCTTTGCTGACATCATGACCACAGTGCTCTATGCTGACATCTCTGTCCATTTTAGGAACCGTCCAGAGTAAGAGAAAATCCCCATTGCAAACATATCCTGCTCTGGACAGTTCCTAAAATGGACAGAGTCTTCAGCAGAGAGGACTGTGTTCCAAAAAGAAAATAATGTTTACAGCAGGTAAAATAAATAAGATTTGAAATTTACTCCCTGTAAAAAAAATGGGAATTTTATGTCACTTTCATGGCCTTATAAATCTGGCCACCTTCTGGTCCATCCTGCATTCCTACTGCTCAAAAGCACAGACTTTGGTCTCCTGCTGGACTGGCAGGAGACCAAACTCAGAAAGAACAGTTTGGCCATAGGCAGTGAATAGCACTTTCTCTCTGACTTTGTATGAAACAGTGAGAATGAGTGCTATTCACTGTCTATGGCCCGACCGCACTTCCTGAGTTTGGTCTCGTGCCAGGAGACCAAAGTCTGTGCTTTTGAGCAGACGGAATGCGGTCTGGACCAGAAGGGTGACCCCTGTGGCGAGATTTATAAAGCCATGAAAGTGAAAAAAATATAAAATGTTTACAGAGTACAGAGTAAATTACAAATCTTATTTATTTTAACTGCTGTATCATATTTAAAAATAATAATTTTTATGACAGTGCCCATTTAAAGAAATCCATCACATGATGGCTATTATTTATGTTAATGTTGTATACAGTTGTTGCATCTTCTCCTAAGCTCAATTGTTGCAGTTTCTCAATAAAGTAGAGACTTTTCATCTCGTTTATTATGAAGCTACCCACATTGGAACCCTCTCCAGTTTATTTTTTATTGGATTTTTACAATTTAGAATCCCAAACTTTTACCTATATCCTATGATATACATACAGCGGCACATGAGATTAACCCCTTAAGGACCACAGTTTTTTTTCATTTTTGAACTTTTGTTTTCTCCACATATTCTAAAAATCAAAACACTTAAAATTTTCCACCTACAGACCCATATGAGGGCTTGTTTTTTGCGCCACCAACTTTATATTGTAATACCATCAATCATTTTGTGGGGCAAAATTGGAAAAAATAAATAAATAAAAATTCAGATTCTACGCAGAGCACTTTTTGGTAAAATGACATCTTATCTTTATTCTGTAGGTCCATATGATTAAAATGATACCCTACTTATATAGATTTTATTTTTGTTTTACTCTGTTAAACAATTATAACTTTATGCACGAAAATTTGTAGGTTCAAAAATGTCCTCTTCTGACCCTTATAACTTTTTTATTTTTCCATATACGTGGGTGTTTGAGGGCTCATTTTTTGTGCCATGATCTGTAGTTTTAATTGGTGCCATTGTTGTTTTCATGGGATTTTTTGATTTATATTTATACATATTTTTAGGGTATACAAAGTGACCAAAAATACGCAATTTTGGAATTTTATTGCATAAACGTTATTGACTGTGCGGTTTAATTAACATTATATTTTTAAAGTTCAGACATTTATGCAAGTGGCCATACCACATATGTTTATTTTTATTATGTTAAATATATTTTATTATGGGATTTGAGAAACGGGGGGTGATTTAAACTTTTATTATGGAAGGGATTAATGGGTGTTTTTGTTCTAAACTTTTATTAAACTTTTTTGTTTTACACTTTATTAGTCTCCTTAGGGGACTTTTAGGAGTCTCCTTAGGGGACTTTTAGATCAATGTAGTTCCATAGAACTACATTGATCTTTGTGCTCTGCGCTTGATTGATAAAGCCTCGTCCAGCCTCGGGTGTCATTTAAACTTTTATTATGGAAGGGATTAATGGATGTTTTTGTTTTAAACTTTTATTAAACTTTTATGTTTTACACTTTATTAATCACCTTAGGGGACTTTTACGAGGAATCATTAGATTCCTCATACAGATCAATGTAGTTCCATAGAACTACATTGATCTTCGTGCTCTTGAGTGATAAAGCCTTGTCCAGCCAGACTTTATCAATCTCAGAGCCGGGACCAGCGTCGGAGGAGAGGAGAAGTGGATCGCCCCCCCTCGATCGCGCTGCGCGCGTGGGGGGGGGGGTGGGGGCTTGGTGAATGACAATCCACCCCATGGGATCACCAGGGAATGTTTAAAGGTCCTCTTAGACAGCAGCAATCTAAAGGGTAAATAGCCGATCGCCGCATGTCGGCTATTAACAGCAGCCCCCAGCTACAGGAAACAGGACATCCTTGTTTGTTAACAGGTTAAAAGCACTAGAAAAATAATGATAAATATTTATAAATTCAACTGGTATAAATAAATATTTTAGTCACAGTAGTTAAAAACAAAAACTCCATGCAATGGCAGCTATATGTGGCCTGCTGTTTGTTTAGAGGCAAAATAGTCATATGAAAGATGATTACACATTTACCTTTGGCTAATGTTTAAAAGGGATTGTTTATTTATTTATTTAAAGACATATTGTAAAAAAAAAAAAAAAAAAAAAAAAAAAAAAACAGAATCACCTTACCCATCCCAAGCTGGTCCTGTTCAGATTTTTCAGATTAATTACAATATGTGACAGATGACTGCAGCCAATCGCTGGCTACAATGAGTCAGCACTGCAGTTATTCGTTTCATGTGACCTATCGAGAGAGACAATTAAGTAAATGGGAGACTACTTGAAATGTGTCTGAGCAAGAGTGACGGGGGATTGATAGGTTGATTAATGATTTCATATTGGACAAAATTATCTAATTTGGGTTGTGTATGTGTAGACCTGGCAGGTAGTAGCAACAGCAAGGGTGATGGACTGGTGGTAATTGCAGCCAGCAGACAACAGGCAGTTGTGGATTGGTTTTAGATGTAGTAGCCAGCAGTGGCAGACTATTCATAGTTGTAGTAGCCAGTGGACAGCAAGCAGTGGTAGTCTGGTGGTAGTTGTAGTAGCCAGTGAACTGGTGAGAGTTGAAGTAGTCAGTGTACAGAAGGTAGTGGTGGAACCGGTAGAAGCTGTAGTAGCCCGCAGACAGAAAGCAATGGTGGACTAGTGCTAGTTGAAGCAGACAGCATGCAGCAGGCAGTGGTGGACTAGTGGGAGTTGTAGTCTCCAGCAGACAGGACAGCAGGGTTGGTGGTACTAATGCTAATCCTACTAACTGATCTAATCAGTAGCATCTGGCACTAATCCATGTCTAATTAATTTCACATTTTTCCATGTTGCTGTCTTGTTCACTAAGAAGTGATAACACTGCCTGCCATGCTGAACACTCTCTCTAATGCTACACTGGAGGGTGAACAAGACAGAATACCCTGGGCAAGTTCTGGACAATGGTCTAATCTAGTGGCCTAGCAGACCATGGCTCATGGTGTCTGTAAGAGAAAGGGCACAGTTTAGATGTGTATCAACCTGTTCAGTGGTGGTGTGCATCACTTTGGTGATGATTCATGTTAGGGTAGATTACTGGATGTAAAAACGTTGTCATCATATCATCATGCACACCAATGGGAATATGCTGCTGCTGCTCCGGCCTCTTGCAGGGATTGTTCTGGAAGATGGAGTGGAGTGTTGAGAGTAGACGCCTGTTCAGCAGTTGTTTGGTGCTGGAAAGTTGTGACATGCTGGCAACGTAACTTCTACCTATAAATATCCAATTTATCCTCCTTTTTTTAAAAGGTGCAAAAAATCCTCCTATTTTGCCGTTTTATATGTTGTACATCTTGGCAAAACATAAACTTTTCTAATATACTCCATAAGAAAATGTTATTTCCTTTTTATAGTAATCATGGCTTATAAAATCATGGCTTTGTACAAGCTGAAGCACAGGCCTGGAAGTCCGGTAAGTGAGGGTGGACTATGTTCTCGCCTGTCTGATAGTACTCCTCTGTGCTCTCTCCTCTCTGATATGACTCCTCTCTGCTCTCTCCTGTCTGATAGGAATCCTCTGTGCTCTCCCTGGTCTGATAGGACTCCTCTGTGCCCTCTCCTGTCTGATAGTACTCCACTCACCTGTCTGATAATACTCCACTGTGCTCTCTCCTGTCTTATAGTACTCCTCTGTGCTCTTTCCTGTCTGATAATACTCCTCTGTTCTCTCTCCTGTCTTATAGTACTCCTCTGTGCTCTTTCCTGTCTGATAGTACTCCTCTATGCTCTCTCCTATCTGATAGCACTACTCTGTGCTGCCTCCTGTCTGATAGTACTCCTCTGTGCTCTCTCCTGTCTGGTAGTACTCTTCTGTGCTCTCTCCAGTCTGATAGTTCTCCTCTGTGCTTTCGCCTGTCTTCTAGTACTCCTCTGTGCTCTTTCCTGTCTGATATGACTCCTCTGTGCTCTCTTTTGTCCTATCAGACAGGAGAAAGAAAGAGTGTGACAGAAAATCTGTGGTGATTTTCCCATATCAGCCAATCACAGCTCAGCTTTCACATTACCAGAGCTAATTTGCTGAGCTGGGATTGGCTGATATTGAAAAATAACTGGAGTTTTTCTCTCAAACAGTTTAATAAATCTGGGCCATAGTTCGTATACTAGTACCCTGACCATTGCTTACTTTATGTTTGCAGAGACGGCATAGTTCCATGTTTTCTGCATCTGGTAAGGTAGAAAAGACACCTGGCTCAACATCTTATCATTAGACTTCTTCTTCTTCTGAGATGACCGAGAACTAGTCAACCAGACCACAAAGGCCGTATTATTCTACAAAACCACAAAACGCCTGGAAGACAGTGGCAACTTTTCCTTTCTGATGCTGCTGCTATTTCTACCACCAGGCACTGAAATACTGCTGCTACCTGTATTGGGCCTGGGCAATCGGGTGGCTGTCAGGAACACAGCACTCTCACATTACATAAATGCTCCTGATGACAGGATAGAGGAGTAAGCGTAGCACCGCTGCTACAGCTCCTACACTATTATTTACGGCTTGAATCCTGCAGGACTGATTCTATAATTCTGCTCACTCCTCCCTCTGCCTCTTCCCCTGCCAGGCCGACTAGCTACTTAAAGGGGTACTTCACTCCCCAGCGTTTGGAACAGTTAGTTCTGAACGTTGGGTGCGGGCCTTCGGGGGTCACCACGCCCCCTCGTGATGTCATGTCCCACCCCTCGTGACATCATGTTCCGCCCCCTCAATTCAGTTCTATGGGAGGGGGCCTGAAGGCCATCACACCCCCTTCCATAGACTTGCAGTGAGGAGGCGGTGCATGACGTCATGAGGGGCAGAGCGTGATGTCACCAGGGGTCGTAGTGACCCTGAAGCCCACACCCAGCGTTCGGAGCATTCCATCCTGGGAAATGGAGTACCCCTTTAAGGTGAAGGACCTATCATGTGACTAGTTACATGTTGGGGTGGAGCTTCAACATGCAGGATAGGAGAGATGCTGAATGACATTGGTGATGCTGTGGAGGAGGCAGGGCTGAGCTGAAGTTGAGGTCACATGATTCCTGCACAGCCACTACTATACTGTTCTGTGTGAAGAAATCTGCACCTCAGTGTTACCCCATAAGTAAGGTAATTACAAGAAAAGGAGGTTTGTTACAGTGTGTCATCCTAGAAGTGAGGTAATTACATAAGGATCGGGTTAGTTACAGTGCATCACTCCAGTAGTAAGGAGATTACATGAGGAAGGGTTTGTTACAGTGTGTCACCCCAGTAGTAAGGTAATAACATGGGGAGGAGGTTTGTTACAGTGTGTCACCCCAGTAGTAAGGCAATTGTCACGGCGAGTGCTCCGGTCCCGCACTCTGCCCGTGTGCTCCCGCCGCCTCCTTCTCTCGGCGGGACCTCAATTCGCATTGTGGGACGCGCCCGCATGTGAATCACAGCCCGTTCATTACCTGCTGATGCCCGGCTGATACGCGCACGCCCCCACCTTCTAGGGCATGCGTGGCACATTCTCTAGATTTAAAGGGCCAGTGCACCACTAATTGGTGCCTGATCCTTCCTCTACATTATTTAAGCCAGCTCCTCCCCCACTTCCCTGCCGAATCTTCAGTGCCCCTAGGCTGAGATTAAGCGACCCATATAGCCTGTTAGCCTTCCCCGTGGATCCAGACCTTCCGCTACGTTATTAGACTTCGTACCTTTGCAGCCTGCCTTGACTTTCTGCTACATTTGAGTACGCTACTGCCTTGTTCTTCTGTACCTCACCTTGCCCAGCTACCTGTGTGGTCGAGTCGTGTCAGGGGTAGCGACCTGGGTGTCGCCTGCCGCAGCAAGGCCATCCTGCCTTGTGGCGGGCTCTGGTGAAGACCAGCGGCACCTTAGACTCCGCTTCCCGATACGGTCCGAGTCATCAGCCACACAGGTTACAGGATCCACATCCAGCTTTGTTGCAGCAATTATAGGAGTAGGAGGTTTGTTACAGTGTGTCACCCCAGTTGTAAGGTGGTTACATGATGAGGAGGAGGTTTGTTATAGTGTGGCACCCCAGTAGTAAAGTGATAACATGAGGAGGAAGTTTGTTACAATGTTTCACCCCAGTAGTAGAGTGATAACATGAGGAAGAGGTTTATTACAGTGTGTCACCCCAGTAGTAAGGTTGGGCGTGTCAAAGAGTGGAGGCAATGGGCAGGGTCAAGGGGTGGCAAAATTAGCTTTTGCTTAAGGTGGCAAAAATCCCTGCACCAGCCCTGAGCCCACCCCTATGCTGTCTCCTGATTTGCCTGGGAGCTGTATATTACAAGCAATGAATGGCTAACCTGTGCTCATGTGATCTTGCTGCTAACTGCATAGTATGCTGGGCTACCCTGACGTAATCTCTGTGTTTCTACTTCTTTATTTATTCAGGTGCCAAAACGCCATGTGATCTCTTCTGCTCATAATAGCACTGTTGCCTGGCCCTTGTGAGCAAAGCCTGGCAAAGTTTGAGATCCACATTCTCCCCAAAGTTCTGAGCGAGACCTGGTTTGCCCGGGCTCTCTTAACTCTACTCCTAAACTCTACTCTACTCCTCTTAACTCTACATATAAAAAAGCCAAATTGTAACCTAAAGAAAGCACCAAGTCCCCTATTATTAATAGCTCAGTGACCTTATAGTCTGGCAGCAAATGGAAAAAATTCTGAATCTGTTAATACTGTCTATTTATTTCCAACACCTGAACAATATGGCTCTGGTTCATATATTTGAGGATGTTACTGGCTCATCAGCAGACTACAGTCCAATTTTACTTCATCTCCATACTGCCGATATTCCATTAATCTAAAGTAGTTTTCTGGGTGACATTTTGAGTACCTCTCTTTTTATTGCACTCCCTGCCGGAGCTCCCTGGCAGAAGGACTTTGACATTTAGCATTCAGGAGGGAAATTGCTTACAATTGACCTTTTTTACCCTATGTTACAAGTAAAATCTTATGATTTAATTAGTGTTCTGAACTTCTGAAGTATATATGGGCCATTCTCACAAAGACACACTTTTTTACAACAATCTCTCCAATTTTATTTTGCTGCATTTTAGATACCTGAAAAGACCATGTGCAAGATCATATATTGCTACAAGCTGTTTTAATGACCATAACTCATATAACAATGGTGCTTCCTTCTACAAGGAATTGGTGTTCATTCTAGATACTTTGCTACTGAGCTAAAGTAGAAAGATAATTATAAAGTCATTAAATAGGGAGATTTTATTCATTGATTTAACCTGGTTATTAATGCTGACCAGATATAGCAAAACTTTAGACACTAGACGTACATTTTTCTACTCGCTCTTTATTTTGAATGTCTCATTCCAATACCAATGTTCTAATCTTGTCTTCTATATATCTGATTTCCCAGAGGTGTAACTCCTGGCCCCTAATGGGGTACCCCAACTGTAAAATTTATATAGCAAATTCTTATGTGTCAGAGAGTTCTTTCATTCTTCTAAGGCACCAGAGCATGGGTAGATCTTTTACTTCTGCACCTACTATAGCTATAGTCTATAGCTATAGACTGTGGAAAGGATACAAATTCATTATGAATTTTCTTTATGTCACTTTACAACATTATGACTGCATGGTTTTTGGCTAAGGTGGTACCTTGTCATATGTTTTATAGGGCCATACTGTGCAAACATATAGGGAACTATCTGGTATACAGATGAGAATCCAGTACATGATCGTCCACTATTAGCTTAAGTTAAGAGACAAGTCTAGTGTGACTCTGGAGGCTCTGGAGGACTATGCACAATCATATGGGGGGAGATTTATCAAAACCTGTCCAGAGGAAAAGTTGCTGAGTTGCCCATAGCAACCAATCAGATCGCTTCTCATTTTTAACAAGGCCTCTGCAAAATGAAAGAAGCAATCTGATTGGTTGCTGTGGGAAACTGGGCAACTTTTCCTCTGGACAGGTTTTCATAAATCTCCCCCATAAGGAATAGCCATTGATTTTATTACCGTATATACTCGAGTATAAACCGACCCGAATATAAGCCGAGGCCCCTAATTTCACCTCAAAAACCCAGGAAAAGTTATTGACTCGACTTTAAGCCTAGGGTGGGAAATACATCATCCCCCCCCTGTCATCATCCAGACCCCCGTCATTAACACCCTCATCATCATCACCCTGTCATCATCCCCCCCTTCATCATCACCGCCTGTCATCATCCCCCCTTCATCTTTACCCTGTCATCATCCCCCCTTCATCATCACCGACTGTCATCATCCCCCCTTCATCATTACCCTGTCATCATCCCCCTTCATCATTACCCTGTCATCATCCCCCCCTTCATCATTACCCTGTCATCATCCCCCCCTTCATCATTACCCTGTCATCATCCCCCCCCTTCATCATTACCCTGTCATCATCCCCCCTTCATCATTACCGCCTGTCATCATCCCCCCTTCATCATTACCCTGTCATCATTCCCCCCTTCATCATTACCCTGTCATTATCCCCTTTTCATCATTACCGTCTGCCATCATCCTCCCCTTCATCATTACCCTGTCATCATCACCCCCTTCATCATCCCCCCTTCATCATCACCACCTGTCATCATCCCACCCCCCCTTCATCATCACTGCTTGTCAATCAGTGGTCTTCAACCTGCGGACCTCCAGATGTTTCAAAACTACAACTCCCAGCATGCCCGGAGTTGTAGTTTTGAAACATCTGGAGGTCTGCAGGTTGAAGACCACTGCAGCCTTCGTCATCATCCAGACCCCCCACCCCTTTAGTTTTGTACTCACCTCCCCTCAGCGGGACATTAGGATGAGCTGGGGTCCGGGCCATCTGTGCTGCAGGGACCGTCCGGTGGGGAGGGATAGTCATTCCGGGCTGTCCATCTTCACCAGGGGGGCCTCTTCTCCGCGCTTTGGGCCCGGAATAGTGATGTTGCCTTGACGACGACGCACAGGGACGTTGCATGAACGTCCCTGTGCATCGTTGTCAAGGCAACGCCACTATTCTGGGGCCGGGCCCGAAACGCAGAGAAGAGGCCCCCCCGGTGAAGATGGACAGCCCGGAACGACTATCCCTCCCCACCGGACGGTCCCTGCAGCACAGATGGCCCGTACCAGCTCACCCTAACGTCCCGCCGAGGGGAGGTGAGTACAAAACGAAAGGGGGTGATGATGATGAAGGCCGCAGTGGTCTTCAACCTGCGGACCTCCAGAGGTTTCAAAACTACAACTCCCAGCATGCCCGGACAGCCGATGGCTGTCCGGGCATGCTGGGAGTTGTAGTTTTGAAACATCTGGAGGTCCGCAGGTTGAAGACCACTGAGGGCGGAGAGTTCACTCGAGTATAAGCTGAGGGGTGTGTTTTCAGCACGAAAAATCGTGCTGAAAAACTCGGCTTATACTCGAGTATATATGGTACACACCTGAAGATTGTGTATTTCTTCCACATTTATAATATTCTTACAGTACAGTTGCTGTAACAATGGATAGGACAACATGGTGACTCTGTGATAAGTATTGTTGCCATGCAGTACTGGGATCAAGAATTTGAATCCAACCCAGGACAACACCTCGTGAAGTAAGCATGTTCTTCCCGTGTTTGTCTGTACTGTGTTTTTCTCCCCTGTTCCCCGAAATGTACTCATATGAATTTAGATTGTGAGCTCTAATGGGAACCAGGACCAATCTGAGTGATGACAATGTTTGTACACTGATGTGGAATATGTTAGGGCTGTATAAAATCAGTCAATCAATAATGATGGGGTACGAGATATAAGACTCTCTGTATGACAGTGGTCACATTCAACCACCCCTTTATGAAAATGAGAAGGATCACATGACTTGTGCAGCCTATAATGTATTGCAAACATCATAGACTACACTATAAAAACCTCAGCACATTGTTTCAGCAGATATTTTAGAGATAGCAGGTGTAAGAGAACATTGATCAGTAAACAACATAGATAGGAGGAGTACACAAAAACAATAACTGCATTGCAGGACACGTTGGGGTTTATTTACTAACGTGATCCCGACTCTTTTTTGTCGGGTTTTGCAACCAAATTGTGTCGCACGTCCCTTGCGACACAATTTGCGACACAAAAAAACCCAAAACCCTCCATTTTACAAGAAAAATCCGAAAAGGGGGCGTGGTCACGGGATAAAGTGGGTGCGTCCCAGACAGTTTTTAAAAGTCCAAACATATTTACTATGGTTTCCACAGAAAATATGGTGGATTTGAGCTGGGGTAAACCCGACAGAGCAGATCAGTTGTAAAAAAAAGCAAAACGTAGGGAAAAGGGCAAAAGGTAGGGAAACCTTAGTAAATACCTTGGGAAAATACCAGTTAGAAATAAAAACCCACAAAGAAACTACACTCCACTGTTAGTAAATAAACCCCATTGTGCATCTGTTCTGTCAATGTAAAATCAGTTTAAATATGCCAGTTTTTTTGTGGTACACCAATTTTTGTGAAAAGGTAACACATAGATGAGTTTGTGTCACTTCTGTGCACTTTTTAGGATGCCAATCCTGTTTCAACTCCCCTAAATGGGATGGTTTGTAATAAGCCATTGCTCCTTCACTTTCCAGATGCAAAACCTGTTGCATCTTCCAAAAAGGGATAATGTTTTTAAGTTCTTGGAAAAAGTAATTGCTTTTTTTTCTGAAACCTTTGTATGCACATAAACATTGTCAGACATCTGACACAAAAAATGGATTGTTTTTATAACCTTTTTTTCAGTTTTAAAAAGCATAAATAATAGTGCAGTATGTTTTTAAACAATACCGCTGTGTACCATCTGTTTACCCAAAGCCATACATGCTACAGTAACTTTGACATTAACATTGCCTTAAAAACAACTTGAAATATTTATATATACTCCTAGGTGACATAACAGTATTTTTCCGAGTATACAGTGTATACATGGGTTTAAGGGCTACTGGTGAAGCTTAGGTTCAGATTGAACTAATTCGGTTTGAAACAAACTATTTTCCGGAGTTCGGCGAAGCACACTTAAAAAAAATGTGCTCATCTCTAATGAAGAGCATAGACTGAACATAGCAAGCTCACCTGTCTAACTTCCACATGCCTCACCTGCCTTGTCTCTCCAAGTTCTGTTTCCAATTAGAACCAGAGACTACATTTGCAGTAACCAATAACTGCAGAAAGTTAAAATAAGAAGTATATTTTTTGGATTGGAGAAAAGAGGGAGCTTAAAAGCATTGTACCTCATTAATGTTAATCCAAACAAATTCACACTGACCTATATTATGGAAGTGCACAACATCAATGCATTAATATACAGTAACCAATTTATATTCCCTGAATATAAATGACCCTTCTCTTTACAGCAGCCTATAAGCTGCACATGGGACACAAAGTACAAATTGCTGTAAAGCAACCTCTAATCTAAATATAGTCCTAAATCGAAGTTTTAGAGAATGTATTGTCTCTGGTAATATACTGCTTCTTATTAATGGTAATATACTTGCTCTTATTAATGGTTTATTGGTAATGTCACTAGTAATAGCAATATATTGTCATTTATGAATCTGCACTTTAAGAACTTCATAATTATAATTTCATATAAAAGACTTGTAATGACAATTTTAGAGTTTGCAGTTAACACATATGATATACCCACATACTAAATACCCATGTTGTTGATAGACATGCTTGATGGGTTTGTTTGTATTATGGGCATCTGGAGGCAATGAATTGCTAGACATCTGCACTGAGTGGGTGTATCTGAGCAGCACACTGGTGTATGTTTCTGTAGCCCCGGCTGCATAATAGCAGGTGTGTTGCAGCTCTTTTGTCTGCACTTTTGGAATAGCAGCTGTGACGATACATTGCACTAGCAGCTGAAACATCTCAGTAGCTACAATGAGCTGTGTGGCTTTCAGAAAACATAAATTTCAACAGCTCATTCATGACATTGTGGACTCGGCATCTGTGTGGGTTATTTTCACTTAGGTGGCACAGTGTGAAAAGTGAGAAAGATATTTTCCATTTGTGAGTTATAACCTTCAACTGGTTTTCTATACTTACTACTGCTCTATGGAATGTACAACACTTTTCCGTAACAAAATCACTTCTACCATACAATTAGGTGAGGATCCCAAAGAACGTGTGGTGCATTTGACTTATGCATTTCTATTATTATAAATAAATATATAAAGTTCTGAGTATTTTCACTGTGAAAAAATTGCAGTAGAAAGGAGAAGTATAAGACCTTCCTTTATATTTCCCACTTTGGCTCAAAAACTGCAGCGACAATATTCCAAAAAAAATACTTCCAGTATTCCAGAAAAAAACTTGTAGCCTAAGGCTGAAGCCAACTGCCCAATGAGGAAAAAAATCCTTCCAGACTCCAATGTAGCAATCAGAATAAATCCCTGGATCAACTTTCTATCCACATAAATCCAGTATTCATAACTTATAATAATAATTTCTTCCCGGAAAACATTCATCCCCTGCCCCCCCCCCCCCCTCTTAAACTTGTTTATAGATCAGACATCACAACATCATGTGGCGGAGAGTTTGATAGTCTCAAGGCTCTTACATTATATAATTTCTGTCTATGATGATGGTGAAGCCTCCTTTCCTTTAGACATAGGGGATGCCCCATTGTCATTGTTACCGGCCTAAGTATGGATAGATCACTAAAAAGATCTCTGTACTGTCCATTCATATGTTTGTATATTGTGATGAAATCACCCCTAAGACATCTTTTCTCCAAACTAAATAACTCCAAGATTCATAACCTGTCTTGATACTGTAATCCACCTTTACTATTAAATCAGAACAATCTCCAGCTCACCCAAGTCCTTTTCTGCAGTAGTTTTACCTAATGTTTTATTATGTAGCACATAATTGTACATTTTGTTTTTATGGCCCAAGTGCATAACCTTACATTTATCCACATTAAACTTCATTTGTCATGTCTGTGCCCAAGCTTCCAGCTTCCTCAAATCCCTCTGTAATATTATATTATCCTCCTCTGTGGTGATCACCTTACCCAGTTTAGTGTCATCTGCAAATATAGAAATGCTTCTCTGTAATTCCTCTACAAGGTCATTTATAAACATATTAAAAAGAAGTGGACCCAGTACTGACCCCTGCAGTACCCCACTAGTAACTGTCACCCAACCAGAGTTATTTCTATTGACACTCACCCTCTGCTACCTATCAATCAGCCAGTTGCTAATCTATTTACATATATGTCCTCCCCTAGTCCCAGCAACCTCATTTTATGTACTAACTTTTTGTGTGGCACAGTATGAAATGTCTAAGAAGAGGAAAAAACTGATACACAACATCTACAGATTCACCCAGGTCCAATCTATAACTGACCTCCTCATAGAAGCAGATCAGATTAGTCTGACGGGACCGATCCTGCATGAACCCATGTTGCTGTGCTGTGTTAGAAGTTTTTTTTAGAGGGCACCCTATGGGAGCATAAAGTACAATGTTAAGATGTTGTGTAATGTACAAAGACCAATACTTGTATGAAGTTGCTAAAATGTTTAAAGGCATACAAATCTGACATGAAGGACAACCAAAAACAGAAAAAGAAGCATACAATAAAAGAAAGAGGGGCCATGGAACGGAAGGGGATAATGGAAAACAAAGCAGTGACAGAAAACCAGTAGATTGTGGAAGACAAAGGGGCAATAGAATAGAAGAGGACAAAAGAAGGCAATTGTGCATATCAACAGTCATAGACAATGCAATATAAAGGGATAAGGAGACAGCAGTTGACAAAGGAAGACAAGCTGGTATTGGTAGAAAAGTGTTCATTGGAAGATGAGGGGGCAAATGAACAGAAGTGGATAAGCTAAGACAAGGGGCAATGGAACAGAAGTGGACTTTGGAAGAGAGGGAAGGACATGAACAGAAGTGGGCAATTAATGACAACAAGGCAACGGAACAGAAGTGGACATTTGTCTTGATGCTCTTAGCTTTCACTATCTTAGATTTGAATTTTCCAAATATGAACATTTGCATAGTCTAAATAACACGTGCGATGTTGGATGTCGCACTTTTGAACCAGTGGATAATATGTAGCTTTTTTTTCTTTGTTATCAACATCATCGGTAGAAAGTTTCATATTTTCAGCAAAGAACATTAATGAGGAATTTTACAAGACAAGAAGTAGAAGACTGAATATTAAAAGCATTTGTCTGATTAATATAATAAAGTTAGACTGTATTCTCTCACCCTGGTATTACATCCAGATTTTGCCACAAATTTCACGAATTACACCCTGCAGTCTCACATCCACAATATGAGACTGCAGGGTGCTCTCAGTTTTGCTGAATTTTGTAAAACCTCATTCATTTGGGAATCCACACTAAAAATCCACAAAAAAATATGTAAAAAAAAGAGCTCATTCACACTTGCATATTAAAATATGAATCAAATACAAATGCCCAATATGGAAGTTTTTTTTACAATTTGTTTCATTTTTGTTTCCACATTTTTTTCATGTTCTGCTGTGTCCATTTTTTGTCAGTACTCTTTGTTTTGGTGTAAAAGAAAAGAAAGATAGCTGCCTTCTTCCAGAAAGAGCACCACACCGTTCTATGTGTTGTGTGTGGTGTTGTGACGCTATATAAGTGAAGAGATCTACGCTGCAAAACTATACACAACCTAAGAATAGGTGTGTGGATAGAAGTCACATTTTGCTAATTCTTTGCAAACACCATTAACTTTTTTTTTTTTTCTGTCTGACAATACAGAAAATCTTAAAAGCACCACTTATTAGGTCTGGTAGGTCCAGTAATCTTCTTGCATGCTAAAGTACATAAAATAGTATTCTCTTACAATTGCAGTTTTCTGTTTTATGGTATGTCTACAAATTGTATTTTTGCAGTGTTTCTTATGCATGTTTCTGCCTATATTTTATTATTATTAAGGTAAACACATTTTTATATTTTGACCCAAAAGTTTACTTAGTGAAATCACAGCTGGATGGCAAAGCGAGGTAAACAAATAATTACACAATTTCTACGCTAGCTGCAAATGTTGCGTGATTATTTGCAGTTTTCACCCCACCTTGCAAAAGGGGCATGGCCTAGTAGGGAGCACTCATGCTTTTGGGTGAAGAGGGCGTGCCCACCCCTGCTCACCATGGCAGATTACGTCAGTTTATGGCAGTTCACTCTGGAAACCAACCTAAACTGCTTGTTGAAATCTCTTGTAGCTTAGAGCTAGCGGAGATTTTTGCATAGGTGCATAGGTTAATTGGATTTATGTAGACGCATGCGTGCGTCAGCAAGTCTCCGCTAGCAGCAGAGCCTGTGCATTGGGGGGGGGGGGGTAGAAATGACCCTCAGTATCTTTATTCAATAGGGGTCAATAGGAATAAAACAAAATAAGTATTTTTGCCCTATTCTGACCCTTATAGCTTTTTAAAAAAATATAAATTCCAGGCATTTTTTCTGGGTGTCATTTAGTTTTGATGAGGCTCTTTTTATGATGTGACAAAAAAAACCTGCTGTTCATCACGTGGGATAATTTACATTATATTTTAATAGTTCAGACAATTCTTGAGGAAAGGGGAACAACTTACATTTTCATTAAAGAAGGGGCTTTTATATAAATATAAATAATAACAAATTCTTCTTATTATTTTTTTTACACTTTTCAGGGGACTAATATAAGTAACCATTAGATCACTTTCACTGTACATTGCTGTGGTATTGTATAGCATTGTACAGTGACACTCTGCCACTACAGTCTGTTGAAAGCAGACTATTTTAGAAGTGTTGTGATCAGCGGCACAGAGGAAAGAAGCTTACCTCCGGCTGCCATTTTAGCTCAGTGATCATGCTGCAGGGGGTGTGATGAGAGGTCCCAATTTGAAGGACACCTGTCAGTGTTACCTTTAGATGCCGAGATCCCTGATGTTCATCATTGACTGTGAGTGCCAGATGCTGATAGCAACTCTCACTTCCATTCTGTGAAGGAAGCACAATTCCCTGCACTCACTTTACAGACAGTAAACACTCCAGGCTATGCCCAGCACTGTTATAAATGTAACCCTGAATACTATATAACACTATGCATGTATAGCTAAATATATTGTACGGTATTTATTCATTTAGAACACTGAGAAGTCTCTCTATAATGAACACTTAAAGCTAGAAAAAGGATATGGTCTTACAAGGAAACATTGTCTGTTCACCCCCTTACATGCAGATAGGACTTTTCTCCTCTTAACAATTTACGTTTGCTATATGCAGCTCGCATAATTTAGAGAGAACTGTCTGGTTCAGGGGGCAGCAGCACTAGATCTTGGTAGTAGGTACTGAGATAAACATGCTTTGTTAGAGACCCTTCAGGTTTTATATCATGTGCTGAGTATGATGCAGGTGCGATATCACGTATGCTTTCCATCAGTGCCATCACAGACCATGCTCCCATCAGCTGAAAGGTCACCCAGATTTATATGTCTCTATTTGCCTCACACTCCACACTAAGGCTGTTCTATGAGCAAAATAAAGTGTAATTGTTGCAGACCTGAATGAAATTTCCATAATGTCACCATGATGAACCGTCCAGTGAACTCCAAACCCCGCAAGCAAAGGCTGCAAGTGTTAACTCCAGCAACTACTTCTCTTACTGCATGTGCTTACCACAACAAGGCTACAATTAAAATCAGTAGAGGAATGAAAACTGTGGACTCGGCTTGAAGCTGTAATGTATGAACCCCCGAGTTGTCTTTCTCGAGTTAATGCAGACGTGGGTGTCTCACTGCAGGTATATCTACAAATAAAGCAATCTAATGAATATTTGATAGCTACATGTTTTTATGGCTTGCCTTCTAAGTATGTGTTATTGTGGGCTTTGCTCATCTGCCTTGTGCAGGCCTTGGATGGCCCACCAGGGTGCAGTCATTATATTAGGAACAATAACAGTAATGCATTAGGCATATATAGAATCTAGCAGTGTCATAATGACCAGAATGGAGTAAAGTGTAAAAAAAATGTTATTCTGCTTACATCATTGGTCAACATGAGGTTATTGTAAGTATAAAATATTCATGTATGGACCCGAGAAAAATCTGTATATAGGACAGGCAGAGCGGATGTTTATATAAGGTCAACTTTCCAGAGGTAATAATTCAGCTCAAAGCAAAGCACCTCAGGGGACGTTAATTGAGAACAAAATTCTTTAGAGACATGAAGCTATTTTTGTGGACATGTCTGTATACAAGCTTTTCATCTCCTTTCTTAACCCCTTAAGGACAAAGCCCATTTTGACCTTTAAGGAAATCTGTCACCAGTGTCACCTGCACTAACCTGTCTGTACCGACAGATAGTGCAGGTGGCACTGATGACAACGGTACTCACCTTGTCCCATTCTGTGGTGGGGATCTTCGATAATCTTGGCCATTAGCTCCAGCTCCGGGCACCCGACTTGGGGCACGGGCAGAGCTTAGTGATGTCACTGCTGCTGCTCCCTGCTGTGTCCCGCTGCTAGAGAACAGCAGTGGGGACGTCACTAAGCTCATGATTACAGGAGATCCCTGCCACGGAATAGGACAAGGTGAGTATCATTGTCATCAGTGTCACCTGCACATTTCTGTCGTTACCGACAGGTTAGTGCAGGTAACACTGGTGACAGATTTCCTTTAAGGACCAGGACAATTTTTTTGTTTTTGCACTTCTGTTTTTTCCTCCTCCCCTTCTACAAAATAGTAATCCTTTCAATTTTGCACCTACAGACCCATATGAGGGCTTGTACTTTGTAATGACATCAATCATTTAATAACAAAAATCTACGGCAAAACAAAAAATATATATTTGTGGGGTGAAATTGAAAAAAAAAATGCCATTTTGTTGCATTTGGGTGCTTCCATTTCTATGCAGTGCATTTTTCTGTAAAAATGACACCTTATTGTCACGATTCGGCAGGCTGGAGGTGGATCCTCTGTGTCAGAGAGGGTTTGGCGTGGACCGTGTCGGTGGACCGGTTCTAAGTAGCTACTGGTTTTCACCAGCGCCCGCCGCAAATCGGGATGGTCTTGCAGCGGCGGTAGCAACCAGGTCGTATCCACCGGCAACGGCTCAACCTCTCTGACTGCTGAGATAGGCATGGTACAAGGGATAAGGCAAGAGCAAGGTCGGACATAGCAGAAGGTCAGGGCAGGCAGCAAGGATCGTAGTCAGGGGCAACGGCAGGAGGTCTGGAACACAGGCTAGGAACACTCAAGGAAAGGCTTTCTCTGGCACAAGGGCAACAAGATCCGGCGAGGGAGTGCAGGGGAAGTGAGGTATAAGTAGGGAGTGCACAGGTGCAAGCTAATTAGGGAGATTGGACCAGGCACCATCATTGGTGCACTGGCCCTTTAAATAGCAGAGACCCGGCGCGCGCGCGCCCTAAGGAGCGGGGCCGCGCGCACAGGGACAACACAGACGGGGAACGGGTCAGGTACGGGGACCGAGATGCGCATCGCGAGCGGGCGCGTCCCGCATCGCGAATCGCATCCCGGCTGGGAGCAATATCGCAGCGCACCCGGTCAGCAGGTCTGACCGGAGCGCTGCGAATTAAAGAACGCTGCGAGCGCTTCGGGGAGGAGCGGGGACCCGGAGCGCTCAGCGTAACAGTACCCCCCCCCCTTGGGTCTCCCCCTCTTCTTGGAGCCTGAGAACCTGAGGATAAGACTTTTGTCCAGGATGTTGTCCTCAGGTTCCCAAGATCTCTCCTCTGAGCACTTAACTACAAAGGGTCCAAGATAACGTGGTCCCAGATTAAAACTGGGGACACGGAAGCGGATATACTTGGTGGAGAGCCACACAAAAACAGGAGGAGTTCTTCTTTTTTCTTCGGCAAGCTTCTTCACCCGGGATGAGGCTAGTATGAGGGATTTTAGAGTCTTTTTCCAGACGGTGGCGAAGCCCCGGGAAACCTCATCAACAGCGGGCACACAAGAAGGCGTGGGAGTGGGGAGGGAGGGAAGAGGGTCAAGCTTGGCACGGGGCAGAGTGTTAACAGGACGGGGGCTGTGAGGAGGATAGGCCTTGGGGAGACCAGGTAAAGGGGGAGACACAGAGGTTTGACTGACGGGACTGGGAGCAGACGTGAGGCATTTTCTGTGGCAAGAAGCACCCCAGCTCTTGATCTCCCCGGTGGTCCAGACAAGGGTAGAGGAGTGGCGTTGGAGCCATGGCAGACCGAGGAGGACTTCAGAAGAGCATTTGGGCAAAACAAAAAGTTCAATTTTTTCGAGATGCAGTTCCATGCTCAAGAGCAGGGGTTCTGTGCGGTAACGCACAGTGCAGTATAGAAGTAAATCTTCTTTCTTTCTGCGGCGAGTCCTCTCTTCAGGGGTCAGGCGAGACCGATCCACTTGCATAGCCTCCTCGGCGGGAGGCACAGGGGTGGATTGCAAAGGATACTGTGAGAGAGGTGCTCCGAGCGGTGTGGCACATGGCAGGGCCTTCCCAGGCAGGAGACCACGGCAGAGTCTAGAGTCCCCATGAAATTTGTCCGGCAGGGACAAGCAGGGGTTAGGAGCGGCCGGTCGCTGCGGAGGAGTTGCAGGAGCCGGCGGAGGAGATGGTTGTTGCTGTTGCAGCTGCTGTGTCTGTGACTGAATTTGCTGTATCTGCGGCAGCAGCTGCTGTATCTGTGACTGAAGTTGCTGTGTCACGGTGGTCAAGTATGCCAGCTGGTGATTTCGTTGGGTGATCATTAGGGATTGCTGGGCAATCACCGTGGAAATGTCGGCAAGACTTGACAGCGGTACCTCAGCGGAATCCATGGCCGGATCTACTGTCACGATTCGGCAGGCTGGAGGTGGATCCTCTGTGTCAGAGAGGGTTTGGCGTGGACCGTGTCGGTGGACCGGTTCTAAGTAGCTACTGGTTTTCACCAGAGCCCGCCGCAAAGCGGGATGGTCTTGCAGCGGCGGTAGCAACCAGGTCGTATCCACCGGCAACGGCTCAACCTCTCTGACTGCTGAGATAGGCATGGTACAAGGGATAAGTCAAGAGCAAGGTCGGACGTAGCAGAAGGTCAGGGCAGGCAGCAAGGATCGTAGTCAAGGGCAACGGCAGGAGGTCTGGAACACAGGCTAGGAACACTCAAGGAAAGGCTTTCTCTGGCACAAGGGCAACAAGATCCGGCGAGGGAGTGCAGGGGAAGTGAGGTATAAGTAGGGAGTGCACAGGTGCAAGCTAATTAGGGAGATTGGACCAGGCACCATCATTGGTGCACTGGCCCTTTAAATAGCAGAGACCCGGCGCGCGCGCGCCCTAAGGAGCGGGGCCGCGCGCACAGGGACAACACAGACGGGGAACGGGTCAGGTACGGGGACCGAGATGCGCATCGCGAGCGGGCGCGTCCCGCATCGCGAATCGCATCCCGGCTGGGAGCAATATCGCAGCGCACCCGGTCAGCAGGTCTGACCGGAGCGCTGCGAATTAAAGAACGCTGCGAGCGCTTCGGGGAGGAGCGGGGACCCGGAGCGCTCAGCGTAACACTTATCTTTATTCTGTAGGTCCATACGGTTACAAAGATACCCAATTTATGTAGGTTTTATTTTATTTCACTACTTTAAAAAAAATTATAACTACATGCACCAAAATTGGTATTGTCTTGTCTGTATTGGCCTGTGTTCACACACAGCTATTGATTTGGTTGTGTGTGAACAGTTTTATGTTCCCTGGTCAGGAAATAGTTAATAGCCTTTTGCTTGCTATCCAATAGCTCCTTGGGTGTGTCTATTTAAAGTCAGCCCAGTCTAGCCTCTGGGCTGGTGATACTTCATTATATACTGACTTGCTAAGATGCTGGACATGCTGCATGGAGCTCTTGGTGAAACACTCTTTGTTTGAACTTTTATCTACTTTCTCTGTTTTAGCATGCACTTTGTATTTTCTGGTTTTAGCCATGTTATGTGGCATGCTCTTAGTAGATTTTAAGCTGTGTTTGTATAGTCGGTTTTAGGATTTGTATGTTCTTTTTCATATGTGTCTGTTCATACTGTGTTTTCTCTTGTATCTGTTTATATAAAGTTCTGTGTTTTTATATTTCTGTTTTCCTACTGGGTCAGCTTCTGACCACACTGTGGAGTGTGCCGCTGGCCAGTAGACTATTTGGATTTATTATTAATGGCCACTTTGTTAGTGGAGTGTCCAGTTTGTGTGTCCAGTGTGAACAGTGTCCTATGTTGCATCCCTGTTACCTGTGCATGGGGACTTTGTGTCAACTGTAGGTGTTTGGAGGGATTGTGATAATTCCTGTTTAGCGATAAATCCCGTTTGCCTGTCCTTGGGGACTAAGAGGGCATTGTTGTTCCTGTGTCTACCGGAGGTTTTTTTTTAGGGGATTAAGCTCATTCCTGTTTTGTTCTGGAGTATGTTCAGACTTATCCATTTTCCTGTCTGGTGTTTTGAACTCTATATGTTTATTAATTCTTTATTCAGATCTTTGGAGTTCTGTTCATGTCCGCTTATCTATAGTCTCCTCTGTTCATAACCACTGAGTCCTCTGTTCATGTCCGCTGATATAGTGTCCTCTGTACTAACTTTCTGATCTGTGTCCTCTGAACTTTATACTATAGAGTTCTATGTTCCTGTTTTGTTTCTGGTTTATGACCCACTATTTATTAGTGTATAGGTTTTTAGGCCCCTGCACTTTAGTTCAGGGAGGAACCGGCGCCCAGTTGTTGATCCACCGGTTAGGGTGGATGGGCAAGTAGGCAGGGAGAGCAATTTTAGGGTCAGTTTAGGGCTCACTCTCCCTGTCTCCTTGTCGGTCCTTGACAAGTATGTTTAAAATTGTCATTCGCATACAGGGCTATATGAGAGCTAATTTTTTGCACCGTTATCTGTAGTTTTTATTGGTACTGTTTTTCTTTTATAGGAATGGATGGATTTGATCGCCTTTTATATACGCATTGGTATCACATATATGTTAATTTCTATTTTTTATTACATTAAAAGGGACCAATTCAAACTTTTATTAGAAAGAGGTTAATTCACTTATTAACTTTTTTTACACTTAATTTTTTTAGTCTCCATAGCAGTCCCCATAGCTTAGCATAGTATTATCAATGCTCTGCTGCTCCAATCTTATGGCAAGGAGGCAGGTAAGAACCCTCCCACCGTACATTCAGCTGATTGAAACATCACCATTTTACCGCAATGGTCCTGATCAGCTTCACTGAGCTGCCGGGATCGTTTCACTTTCATTTTAGATGCAGCAATCAACTTTGATCGCAGCATCTAAAGGGTTAATGCCAGGCATCGGCCCGATTGGTGATGCTCGGTTTCAACCATAGGTCCTGGCTGCTGATAGCAGTCAGGTCCCACCCGGTTTAAAGTGTTCTCAGCTCGCGAGAACGGTTTAAACCCGGGTAATGGGACCAGGGCGTACAGGTACGCCCTCGTTCCATAACCCCTTAAGGAAAATGGACTTAAATGTACGTCCTGAAGCGCTGGTACTTCGCGCACCAGGACGTACATTTACATCCTGTACATGACCCCGAGCACCGGAGTGGTGCTCGCGTCATGCACAGCAGGTCCCGGCTGCTATCAACAGCCAGGAAACCCGCCAGTAATGGCAGACATCAGTGATCACACTGATGGCCGCCATTAACCTCTCAGATCAAATAGTCACAAATACACAAAAGTGGTACTAACAAAAACTAAAGATCATGGTGCAAAAATTAGCCTTCAAACATCTCCGTATATGGAAAAATGAAAGTTATAAGTGAGTATGATGACCACAGTGGAGCACATTACTCGAGATAGCAGCGCTGGATACTGGTTAGGTTTGTAACAGAGAAAAAATGCTAAAGCTAATAAAATGTTGTATAAATGAAACAGACAAAAACTGTGTGATGCTGAGAATGATTTAATAATGGTGATGATGTACCCATATGTGATGACTAGCCAGGTGATAATCAACAAATGATTAATAGATAAACAGAGAGGAGCGCATGTTGTATACTGGTAGATGGTACACCCTCCATTCCTTTTTATCAGAGCGCTGATGATTCTTGAGTGCTGCAT
Source organism: Hyla sarda (assembly GCF_029499605.1). Lineage (NCBI taxonomy): Eukaryota > Metazoa > Chordata > Amphibia > Anura > Hylidae > Hyla > Hyla sarda. Next base: position 57,374,046 of record NC_079199.1, read on the forward strand.
TTGAGTCTTTTCAGCGCTCCCATAGAAATGCATGGAATGTGTGCCGCCTGCAGCACGCAGCCCACACTGAGCACCTAGTGGACGTTTGATTTAAGTTGCAAATAATTGAGAGCCTTATATGTTGTGATGTGACTCACTTTCACAACATAGGATTCTGTGAAGGCTACAATTATGATTCAGAAGCACCCTTGAAGTGAAGTTCTGGTGGTTTGATTGGAAAGCTGAGTTATGGTTGTTATTGGTGCCAAAGTTTGGATCCTGCCTCTTTTTTTTAAAGAAAGACAGCAGGAGTACGCCTGGTGGAGCAGTGATGAGTGTATTTTACACAGTAGTGGTGTGCCTACACTTTGCACAACTGAAGGAGGTTAGTGGTTACCTATCTCTGTTGGTATTTCACAAAAAAAGAATAAGATATTGTGTTTCAGTGGGAGGGGGCCCCTCTCTTTATTCACTGTTCAAATGTAAACAAACACAAACAATGCAATAGTGCTATGCTAGGGCTAAGGCACACGCAAGCATTGTATACATTGATTATTTTGAATTACATTACTGCTATATTTACTATATTAACTATATTACTATTAAAAATGTTTAGGTTTTTTATATCGCTAAGTATTGCTGGTTTCTACCTGCCTTTTTTGTATGCATAGGTCCAAAAAAAGAGGTCATTCTGTTAGGGATACATTTGTATAAGGACATTGTAGTAATAAGGCTCACAATTTTACCAAAATGTGGGCTAAGAAACTCAAATTTATATGAATAATAAATGTAACAGTAATGCAGTTCAAAATAATCTATATATTCAATGTGTGCATATGTTTGAAGAGTACTGTTGCATCTTCTGTGTTTATCTGCGATTCATCTAATCATCACAACTTGGCACTTGTCAATGTCACTTAGATCCTTACACTTGCCCATTTTTCCTGATTCCAACACAACTTCAAGAAATAACTGTTCACCTGCTGCCTAAAATATCCCACCCCTTGACAGGTGCCATTGTAACAACATAATCAGTTTTATTCATGTCATCTGTCGTCAGTGTTAATATTATGGCTGAGTTACTGGAGTAGGTACTGAAAGTTACTATTTGGAATATGATACAAATGTGGTATGTATAGGTAACAATATAACAATACATTAAAATATTTAATAGAAAGAGAAAAAAGCAATACATAATAATAAATACCAAATGTTTGGAACAGATGGTAGAAATAAACTTGAAAGGCTCAACTGAACATCTCCCTAGCCTTCATTAAACATTTTCTATTATTAGATTGCTGTAGAGTCTGTGCAACTCCTTCACATAGCTGATTATGCAGCTGCTCCTGTCATATATGTTAAAAACAAGTTCCCTTGGCTTACTTGACATAGGTAACCTTTGCTCTGCTCTTTTTTCTCTCTTCTAAGAATAGGTCAATGTTAGACACACCAGCAGAAAGGAGGAGGAAAAAGTTGTACACAGTCCAGCAAGCTATATTAAAGAGGAAGATAAGCTGACACATAAAACTCACATCTTTAATGTCTAAAAGTAGGAGAAGGTTGCAAACTATATATTATGGGACCTGCAACTAAATTAAGTGAAATAGATTTCAGCTGAAAACTTATTGCCATGCTTAAGGTAACCATTAACATATGTAAAACATGTCAAAGATGTCCATAGCTTCAAGGCTTGATTCTCACTTAGAAGAAAGTATGTGGATTTGTGGATGTGCAGCAAATTGACAAATAGTGAGGATTCTTTCTGGAGCTACTGTATTCAACATGGATTCCACCATTTACAATGCACCGTAAAAGCCTAAAGACTCCTATACCCCAGGCTCTTTGAGCTACTGTGATTGTTGAACAACTCCTTTGCTGAACTGTTTTCCTACAGTATGTCCTTGGCTTTTGAGATTCCAGTCCTGCTTTTTTGATTGGTTCCCCCGTTGACTTCATATATAGGCCAGGCTTTACCACCTCTTCGTTGTGAGATTATTGAGCTCTCAGGTTTGAACAAGCGTTCTACTCCACTGCTCTGGTGCTGCTCTTTGTACTGAACTCTGGCTAAGTATTGACTACGCTGTAATACCCTTAGTCTATATTGCTGATAACTGCACAAATCTCAGGGAGACTATTGACCATACTTGTCTTCACCCATATTGAGGATAACTATGTACCAACCTCTGCTGATTGTTTATCCAGTGTCTGAATGCTGATCCTGACCTTGCACCATTGCACATTTATTATTAGTTATTAGTGTACTTTATTCACATTTTCCAGACTACAGGTGTCCAAATGTAGCTATCCAACTAAAATGTTAGGATAAAGCTTTAAATTAGATTCTGTCTTAACATTTAACTTACTGAAACATTGAAATTCATCATGTATTCATTGGCCTAGTTCACAGAATTTGATTTGCTTAAAAAAAAAATAATTAGGACATGTCTGTTGACAAATTCATTAATATCTGTGAGACTGTTTCCATAGTGCATCAGTTTATTTTCAAGATGTATTATTTTTTTAAAACCCCTTCCCGACCACTCCATGTCAATTAATGAGCTGTAGAGACAGTCTTTGTGTCAATTTACATCTTAAGGTTGATGGCTCTGTGCATACCTGCATGCAGGGTAATCGGCAAAATTGGATAGTCAGCCTGATCCTCTACCGTGGCCACGTTACTCAAAACCCACAGCCACAGTGCTCATATGCAGCACTGTATTCTTTGATGCGGAAGCACTATGATGCTAAAAAAGCTTTGAATGCTATAAATGACATCATATGGATTCCCTCAGTAGAGTGGTCTTTGAGGTATGCAAAAAATATTGCCCTGTCTGTCTATACAGTCAGGACCAGATTAACGTAGAGGCCCTTGGCTCCAGGCCCTTACCTAAAAATAGGCCCAGCCACAGGGCTAATCCCAGGAGTAGAGAAAGAAGGGGGGCATCATGCTTGGGGATCAGGCATACACATTTAAAATCCCTGAGCAAGTACAGCTTTGTTCATCTCTGCTTGTGCCTTTAAGACACACACACAGAGTAAAAATTACACTGCCGCACAGGGATGCAGGGACTTCCTGCAAAAGCAGCGTTTGTATACAATGCTGTCTACGTCAGAGAGACTATAATAAAGGAAAGCGCTCCATAGTGTGAAAACGAAAATCAAAGTATATATGAACTAGAGGTTCTGGTGCTCACCAGCGATGGTTGCACTGGGCCACATACAACAATGGTAAACGCAAATTGAGTCATGATGACCAGGATCCAGCTCCTGAGGCAATAAACTATCCTACACTGTGCTAACTATCCTATAGTAGCGCAGGGGGCCTAACTACTACACGGCCTTATACTATATGGGAGCACAGAGGGGCCTTATACTATATGGCCCTATACAATATGGAAGCACAGAGAGGCCTTATACTACATTGGGGGGCAAAGGGTGCCCATATACTAAATATTAGCACAGAAGGGACCTAATACTATATGGGAACACCAAGGAACCTAACTACTATATGGGGCAGTGTAATACCCATGAGGAGTCGGTGAAGGTGCTGGAGCATGGAGGTGGGACTTTCCAGTGCAGTTTACTCACCAAAATCCCCCCACCAGGCCCATAATGCTCTTAATAGAGAGTGATCTAAAGAGCTCTAGCTTACCTGTTGCTCCACAGTATTAATAAAGTGTATTAAATCTTGATATCTAGAATCACAGGAAAACATCTTTAAGTCCCCTATGGAACCCAAAAAATTTAATGAAATGAAAATTTTGAAATTGTTTTGTTTAAAAAAATAATAATAATAATAATAATTATTATAATAATCATGAAAAACTCAAGTAAAAAAATTAATAAAACTCTTCCTGCTCCTGTATAAAACACTCCATTATTGTAAAAAAAAAAATAATTGCAATGTCCATGTGGACCTCAGCTTTAAATTATTTCATTTAAAAAATTATTATTAAGTTTTGAAACAAAAAGAAGAAATACTAATGGAGCCAATACAATCGGGAATACAAACAAGACAATGCAACAATAAAAGACAATATGCAATACTAGTGTCTAGAGCCGTCCAGTCCGAATAGTGATCTCATTGTTGATCTTCTATGAATGACCTCATTGTTGATTTATTCTACATGGTGAACACTTTAAAAAATTTATGTTTTTAATTTTCAACTCTGAGATAGCATACTTGTGCTGAGTTCTGTCCCATTGGGTTGAGGACTTTTTGACAGGAAGAATAGCTTAGTATGAAAGGCTATTTGCATCATCAAGCACACCAGAACCCCAATGGGAACCCTTATGAAACCCATTATAAGTCGATATGATCTGTCAGGATTCATTTTGATCTGTTTGCAAATGACTCATAATATCTGCCATTAATAATGGAAGCCATGACAGTAGTGTGAACAGTAGCTTAGTCATCAGTTTCTCAATCCCCTTAGATCAGCTGTAAAGCTGAAAACATACATCAGAAAAACTCAAGTGTGACCTTAGCCTGTCAACTGCTTAAAAAACTATATATTGGAATACAATGTGGGATGTCCTCATTTCTAACTAAACACATCATTGAGTTTTATTTTAAAGAAAATAAATAAATAAAAAGGTTCAGATGATCATTTTTGCCACTGAGGACACCATTAAGAAAATGGCTAAAGACTCAATTTATTGCAATAATCATTGCAACTCTGAAAAACCCTCCTTTAGGCTGGTAATTGATTTATGCTTCATTTAAATGTATAGAGTGGTTCCAATATAATTTCTTACTCCCGTTAATGACACTAGCAGGACTGCAAGAGAAAGATGAAAATTCTCCATTCAAGTTATTGCATTTAAATGGATTTAATATTTAATATTTTAAAAAATCATTTGATGTAAATAGCTGTCATGAATCATAGAAAATCTGCTGAAATTAGAAAAAAAATTCTTTCAAGCTTTTTATTTATTAATATTTAGCTTAGTAAAAAAAGAATTTATAGTTGCGATAATCCTTTTATTTCCATAAATAAATAAAAAAATATATGCAAACATAAACTTTGTAATAGAATTTTTTTTCTTTAAAATTATATATCAACTTTCAGTTTCCTTTTTCATCATATAGTTGGCTATTGTGCTATTTTTGAGTGTTCAAAAGTTCTGCACTCACTGAAAAATTTAAAATCTTTTTAGGCATAAAAATGGCTGGAGCTTTCTTTCTAATTGAGATACACGTAAAACCTATAGAAAGAGTATGTAAAAAAATAAGATTTCCTGATTAACAAATCAACTTCTAGAATGTACTTTCATCTCACACCACAACTTGATTAACAGCAACACTGCTTTGTCTATTCAGTGTAAAATATTACACTATAAAACATTGGACATAGTATTGAAGCTAGGAGAACATGAGGAGACTTTCAGGACCTTCTGAAAAAAGACAATAGTCCATCAAGTTTAACCAATAACCCCACTATAAGGCAGATACCAATTCCAGAGGAAAAATTCCTTCCCAACTGCACTTTGGCAATCAGAATAAATCCCAGGATCAATGCTCTATCCCCATATAATTTGTAATATAATACTTTTCCATTAAAAAAAAAACAAAAAAAAAACATCAAGGCCCCCCTTGAACTTGTTCAATGGGTCAGACTTTCAAACATCATGTGGTAGTACGTTCCATAGTCTCACTGCATTTACAGTAAATAACCCTCATATGTGATGTTGGTGAAACCTTCTTTCCTCTGGATGTAAAGTCTTAGGTATGAAAAAAAAGATCCCTAAAACGATTTTTGTCTTTGTATTGGTGACATGCAGTATCGCAGCCTGTTTGAAAACATTACACTTTGACACAAGAATTAAGATGCATAAAGTTTCCCTTTTTTGGCAGATGCCAGTGTTAATATGCACGCAGAACTATCGGAAGATGCAGTTGCTTTTTCCAGAAACTCACCCTTTTTGGGAATTACAACAGGTTATAAATCTGGCAAGTGAAGATGCAATTGAGATGCAAGAGCTCAAAAAATACTCCCTTTTAGGAGTTGCAACAGGATTGGTGTCCCAAAATAGTAAATAATAAGTAGGGTTTTATAAGAAAAGCTGAAAAAATTATCCCTTTTTGGGGGATCATGGGTTGTGTATGTGTAGTATATCACCTACTCTTCCTGGGAATATATCATACTATAATTTTATATATTATATATATAAAATTAACTTTACTAACAAAGAATAAATAACAACATTACATTGCATACAAGACAGACAACCCCTACCCCATAAAGCACATGCACCCCATAAGGATTAGGCGTCCCCCGCCACATAAACAACAATTGATGGGAATATGCACAATTAGCTCATTGAACCTCCATATTCAGAATCAGGGTAATGAACCTATTCCACACCTATAACAATACATAGCAGAGTTTCAACAATTTTCATTACCTGTTGCAGGCATATTACCCGTGGCCATCTGGGGACCCTGTGCACCCTCAATGGATGTCGTTTTGTGGGTCGCCCCACTTAGTCAGGAGGTCATGTGTAGGCCTGGCTGTAGTAACAGCAGCAAGGGTGATGACCTTGTGCTAGTTTTAGCCAGCAGACAACAGGCTGTGATGGACTGGTGGTAGTTGTAATAGCCAGCGGAAAGCACAACAGCCATGGGTGAATTAGTGGGAGGGACTGCGTTCTCCTCCACCGGATGATGTCGCTAGACGCGGCAGATCTCGCGGGAGGATGACGCAGTTCCTGTGGCAAGGAGATGTCGGGCATTACGCGCCAAGCACCACAAAAGATGGCGCCATCACGATTCTTGCGCTAATTGGTCAGTACCCGTGTGTCCCCTATATAGCTCCTGGTGTCCCCCTCCTCATCACTCCCGGAACAAACCACGTTAGAGTGTAAGGTGGGGGAACACCGGAGTAGACTACGCTACTGACTGGGGTTGGTTATTTGGTTGTTTTTTACTGGCCCAGTGCTGTTTATATGATAATTATACTGTAGCCATGGCCGAATGAAGCACTAGCCAGTGCGAAACGGAGCTTGTCGCCTATCTGTAACCCCCCTGTTCATGTCCCCTCCCGAGATTTTTATGTGAGTACCCCAATAAAAGAAGTCTGAAGACATACGAATGGTGAGTTGCCGGCTTTTTCCTTTCTCTTATCTCACTGTGAATTGAAGTTCTACTATAGAAGCTAGAGCACCACTAATACTTCTATGTACCGCAGTACTGATATTCGAGTCCCTATCTACCCCCTATGGTCTCTGTAGTGCCGGGCTCTCCTGTCTAAATACATTGAATTTTTTGCACATTTGCTTTCTATTATAACTAATTTGCACACATGCACATTGCACTTTGGCCCATCATTATACTCATTATACTATATATATCTGTATTGTTCTTAGTACTGCTACCACTGGTATGAGTACAATTGACTAGAGACATTGGCCCTCATTTACTAAGAAAATCGGGTTGTAAGTCTATGTTGCTTTCTTACCCGACTGCTTTTTTCCCCTGGTATTTATTATTATGTCGCATCCTGTTTGTCGCACGTGGGTTTTGTTGGTTTTGGTTTCCAACTCCTCTGAGCTGTCGGGAAAAAATCCACAACAATTCAACAAATTCGGGTTGGAAACCTTAATAAATACGTGGGAAAGCTCAGAAATGTCGGGTAACGCCCTTTTTTCGGGTTTGGGAGAATCCACATCGGGTCCGTCGGGAAAAAACGTTGCATCGTGTCGCAGACTGGCGCAGGATGTCTGCGACATGGCGCAGACAAAGATGCGACAAAAAAACCCGACAAAAGAGGTCGGGTTTAGAATAGTAAATGAGGGCCATTCTGTGTGTATCCCATAGCAACCAATCGGTACCATCTAATATTGTTTAGATATCTACCTGGTGTTCCTCCACCGCATGTTTTTAATATGTCTGTGTGATGCATGTTTTTAGGGGGCTGGATTCCTTTTGGTGTTTTTGTAGTACATATTGTGTATATAATACAATTTGATATTAACATATTATTTGTGTCTCATTTCTGACCACACACATGGGGTTAGATATATGTAGGTTGATAATAGTGATGGACTAGTTCTAGTAGTAGCCAGCCGACAGCAGGCAGTGGTGGACTAATGATATTTCATGCCAGGCCTTGTAATGCCACCCCATATGCTTATGTAGAACCACATTTCCTCGGCTCAGACCCTGGCTACGCCTTACTTTTTATTTTTTGCTAAGGTGGCACTGTGCCTGGATTTCTGATAAGATACAAAAGAATGGCATGATACTTTAAAATGATAGGTACACAACCACCCAACAGTGCTCCTCATCTGGAAGGCTTTTTTTTCTCAAGCCTACAGATGCAGCAGCATAGCTGTAACCTTCATCTGAGCCAACATGCCTACATCTGTTGTGTTTGATAAATGTACTGGCCCAATCTTTGCTCAGCTCTTCATTGCTGACATCTTCATCATCAAACTTCTCTTTGTCGTCTCCACCACTTCTTTCAGTATAAAATTCTGATATATGATCATGGGCTCCTTGTTCCTCCTTAGCATATCCATCATGATGTCTTACAACATCACCACCACACCTACCACCACCAGTTCCACTAGTTCTATGCTCAGCCTCTGCTATCACCTCCACCATATTTGCAACAAGTTCCAAAGGCGGACTGTCCTACTGCAACTCCTTCTTGTGGCTATTGCTAAGCTTTTGCTCAGCATTAGGAGGGGGAAGCAAAGACAGACATCATGGAACAGACCATCTAGGAAGGACATTTCCACCACACCATGTACTGTAGACGATGAGGAACCCACTGACACCTGGCTAAATGTCAGACTCTTCCTCCTCCTCCTCCTCCTGAGATGAGCAAAAATGAGCCTACCAGTTTACAATGGCTGTATTATCTTCCAAAACCAGACAACCCCTTGAAGACATGAACAACTTTTGCTTGCCGTTGCTGCTGCTGCTACTACAACCACAAGGAAGCAAAAATGCCTATTTCATGTTCACTCTCAATACTTTAATGCATATACTGTATAAGTAATACCCAACTACAAATGCTAAATGTTTGATTTAACGCAGAAGAAATAGGTAACTTGGCCTAAAATACCTATTCTACATTTACTTTCAATGCTTTTAAAGTGGATTTATGTTAAACCCAGCAACAGTTGTATGATTAAACCTAGACAGAAAATACAGGTGACTCCGTGTAAAATGCTTATTTCACATTCACTCTTAACACTTATGCAGATTTATGTTAAGGTCAGCCCACTGCACAACACGTGCAACATAATGCAATAAATTATTGGTTAACTTGCGGTTACCAAATCAGAGTAAGTTCCAGTAATACACACCCTATGCTTTCTATCATTGAATCAGTTTCTAACCCATACATATATAATTCCTTAATCCCAGCAACTTTACTTTATGTACTAACTTTTTGTGCGGCTCAGTATCAAATGCCTTACAAAATCAACATATACAACATCCATAGCTTCACCCCTGTCCAATCTACACTGCTCAAAAAAATAAAGGGAGCACTAAGATAACACATCCCAGATCTGAATGAATGAACTAATTGTATGAAATACTTTCGTCTTTACATAGCTGAATGTGCTGACAACAAAATCACACAAAAATTATCAATGAAAATCAAATTTATCAACCCATGGAGGTCTGGATATGGAGTTACACTCAAAATCAAAGTGAAAAACCACACTACAGGCCTTTCCAACTTTGATGTAATGTCCTTAAAACAAGTCAAAATGAGGCTCAGTAGTGTGTGTTGCCTCCCCGTGCCCGTATGGCCTCCCTACAATGCCTGGGCATGCTCCTGATGAGGTGGTGGATGGTCTCCTGAGGGATGTCCTCCCAGACCTGGACTGAAGCCTCTGCCAACTCCTGGACAGTCTGTGGTGCAATGTGGCGTTGGTGGATGGAGTGAGACATGATATCCCAGATGTGCTCAATCATATTAAGGTCTGGGTAATGGGCGTGCCAGTCCATAGCATCAATGCCTTCCTCTTGCAGGAACTGCTGACACACTCCAGCCACATGAGGTCTAGCATTGTCTTGCATTAGGAGGAACCCAGGGCCAACTGCACCAGCAGATGGTCTCATAAGAGATATGAGGATCTCATCTCAAGACCTAATGACAGTCAGGCTACCTCTGGCAAGCACATGGAGGGCTATGCGGCCCCCCCAAAGAAATGCCACCCCACATCATTACTGACCTACTGCCAAACCGGTCATGCTGGAGGATGTTGCAGGCAGCAGAACGTTCTCCACGGTGTCTCCAGACTCTGTCACATGTGCTAAGTGTGAACCTACTTTCATCTATGAAGAGCACAGGACGACAGTGGCAAATTTGGAGTCTGGAGTCTGTTTCTGACCGTTTGAGTGGACACATGCACATTTGTGGCCTTCTGGAGGTAATTTTGCAGGGCTCTGCCAGTGCTCTTCCTGCTCCTCCTTGCACAAAGGTGGAGGTAGTGGTCTTGCTGCTGGGTTGTTGCCCTCCCATGGCCTCCTCCACATCTCCTGATTTACTGGCCTGTCTCCTGGTAGTGCCTCCATGCTCTTGACACTACGCTGACAGACACAGCAAACCTTCTTACCACAGCTCACATTGATGTGCCATCCTGGATGAGCTGCACTACCTGAGCTACTTGTGTGGGTTGTAGACTCCATCTCATGCCACCACCAGAGTGAAAGCACCACCAGCATTCAAAAGTGACCTAAACAGCTGCCAAGAAGCATAAGAACTAAGAAGGGATCCGTGTTCACCACCTGCAGAACCACTCCTTTATTGGGGTGTCTTGCTAATTGCCTATCATTTCCACCTGTTGTCTGTTCCATTTGCACAACAGCATGTGAAACTAATTGTCAATCAGTGTTGCTTCCTGAGTGGACAGTGTGATTTCACAGAAGTGTGATTGACTTGGAGTTACATTGTGTTGTTTAAGTGTTCCCTTTTTTTTTTTTTTGAGCAGTGTATAACTGACCCCCTTATAGAAGCTGATCAGATTAGTCTTCAGGACCAATTGCGCATAAACCCATGTTGTTGCTGTGTTAGAAGCATATTTTCATTAAAATACTCCAGAATCAGTAGAGGGAATCGAAGCTGACGAACCCAAAATCGTTACGAAATTCATGAAATATTCGATTTGCAACTAATGTGAATATCGCCATGATTCTATCCCTCAAATCGCTTCATTAAACTCCATTTACTGTGGTCCAAGCTCCAGGGCATCTAAAATGGTGAATCCACATGTCAGTAAATGGGGCAAGGAGCGCTGGGAAGGCGGGAAGGCAAGGCGGGAAGGGAAGTAGGCGGGATGACACTGATTCACAAGGAGGATGCAGCCAGTCACTCCTGTGAAGTCACAGCCCTATATGTTCGGCAGCCATTTTGCGGCTCGTCATATCATTCATTACACTGCATAGAGATAGGACGGACATCGCTGTGAGTGTGTGTTACAAGGAAAAGCTCATTCCAGCAGTGTTTCACATCCTAGTCACATCAGCGTTCTGGTGGACAGAGAGCAGTGTTTTTTTTTACTGAAAAGGATGTTTACTGCAGCCATAAACCTCCCAGTCACTTTCTTCAGCATTGTATTACAGAGAGGGGCAAATAGCTGTGTGTTGCCTCATACATTTAAACAAGCTGCCTCAACTTCATAAACCTTAGCAGAGGAGGCAGGAATAATTTTTCAGCGCAATTCTGTGTCTTTGTTCCACAACAAATCATCTGCTGGTTATACTAGTCTGTAGATGGCATAATACCCAGAAGTCCATTCCTAATAGTCTTTGACAGAGTGAAATTTTGTGTTTAGTACACAGCTTTTTTTGTGCTGCAGCACTGTTGTGTTCTGCTGGTGTTGTGCAAAAATTAATAAATTTTAAGCATACTGTACAGCATTTTTCTGCCCTCATAAGTGCATATCACATACTTACATCTAAGTAGTGTACTATTTTGTACAAAGGGCCTACATACTGTGAAAGTCCAGGCAAATGTAATCACCAGTTGGTGTTTTACTAAAATAAGTTTTTTTAACCCCTTAAGGACTCAGCCCATATGGGCCTTAAGGACTCAGACAATTTAATTTTTTTCCTCCTCGCCTTAAAAAAATCATAACTATTTTACATTTTCATCTACAGACTAGTATGTTTTTTTGCGCGACCAGTTGTCCGTTGTAATGCCATCACTCACTTCTCCATAAAATGTATGGTGCAACGAAATGAAAAAGAAAACCACAATTTTGCAAATTTTAGAAGGTTTATACATTTTTCATTAAAAAAAAATTTGGAATGAAATGTTATAAAAAAGCAGCAAATTTTGACTTTTTTTTTACGTTCACGCCGTTCACAGTACGGTATCATTCACATTATATTTTAATAGTTTGGATATTTACTCAAGCGGCGATACCAAATATGTATTTAAAAAAAAATGTTTACACTTTTTGGGGGTGAAATATGGAAAATGGGACAATTTATGTTTTTATTGGAGAAGGGGTTTTTTCATATTTTTTTGGCTTTTTTATTTTTAACTATTATTTTTACACTTTAATAGTCCCCATAGGGGTCTATTTATAGCAATCATTCGATTGCTAATACTGTTCAGTGCTATGCATAGGGCATAGCATTGATCAGTGTTATCGGTCATCTTCTGCTCTAGTCTGCTTGTTCACAGACCAGAGCAGAAGACCTGTGGAAGGCAGGGGAGACAGGTGAGGGGACCTATGTCTGCCGTTCTGGATTACACGGGTGATCCGATCATCCATTTTAGTGACGGCAATGCTGCTAATCGCGTGATCTGTATTGATCACGGCATCTGAGGGGTTAATGGCGGACATCTGCGTGATTGCGGATGTATACCATTACCGGCGGGTCCCTCGCTGCTATCAGCAGCCTGGACCTGCCGCACATGACCTGAGCATCGCTCTGATGCTCAAGGTTATGTATAGGACGTAAATGTACATCCTGGTGCGTTAAGTACCACCTCACAGGACGTACATTTACGTACTGCGTCGTTAAGTGTACTGTACCGCATTTTTCTGCCCTCATAAGTGCATACCACATACCTTCATCTAAATGGTGTACTATTTTGTACCTGTTAATCTGTCAAGGGCCTACATATTGTGAAAGGACAGCCAAAAGTAATCACCGGCTGGTGTTTTACTCAAATAATTTTTGAAGCGTACAGTAGCGCTTTTTTCTGCCCTCATAAGTGCATACCACATGCGTACATCTAAGTAGTGTAATATTTTGTACCTGTTATACTGTCAAGGGCCTAGATACTGTGAAAGTCCAGGCAAAAGTAATCACCAGCTGTTGTTTTACAAAAATAAGTTTTTTTAAGCGTACTGTACCGCATTTTTTTTTGCCCTCATAAGTGCACACCACATTCCTACATCTAAGTGGTGTACTATTTTGTGCCTGATAATCTGTCAAAGGCCTACATACTATGAAAGGAAAGCCAAAAGTCATCACCGGCTGGTGTTTTACTCAAATAATTTTTGAAGCGTACAGTACCGCATTTTTCCGCCCTCATAAGTGCATACCACATTCCTACATCTAAGTGGTGTACTATTTTAAACTTGTTAATCTGTCAAGGGCCTAAATACTGTGAAGGTCCCAGTAAAAGTACTCACCTGCTTGTGTTGTACTCAGATACTTTTTTAAGTGTACTGTAGTGCATTTTTCTGCCCTCATAAGTGCATACCACATACCTACATCTAAGTAGTGTACTATTTTGTACCTGTTAATCTGTCAAGGGCCTACATACTGTGAAAGGACAGCCAAATGTAATCACCGGCTAGTGTTTTGCTCTAATGCGTTTATTAAGCGTACTGTAGCGCATTTGTCTGCCCTCATAAGTGCATACCACATACCTACATCTAAGTAGTGTACTATTTTATACATGTTAATCTGTCAAGGGCCTAGGTACTGTGAAAGTCCAGGCAAAACACCTTGAAGATCTGCTGGATTTCTGGCCAGCCAAACTTGATCAGTTACAAACATTCCTCTGCATCAGGCCTTTTTTCACTCACCTTTGTCACTGGGTACTTTTATTGCCACCCACTGCACCACTCTGTCACCGGGTCACTTTCAGGACTCCTGATGCTGCTGCCACCTCCAGACTTTCTCATTCAGCCACTATATGGTCTCTTCTCATGCTTCAGCCATCTCCAGACTGTGTCATTAAGCCACTTTATGGTCTCCTCATGCTTCAGCCAGCTCCAGTCTGTGTCATTCAGCAACTACATTGTTTAGCGATGCTGCTGGGCTAAGGATATTACCTATATATGTTTATGGTAGCACTAGGTACCATACATCTTCAATGGAAATTTCAAAATTCATCTTATATTCTTAGAGATTGTGAGGTCCTATTGTATCCTCATCTGCCGCCAACTACAGGCTGTGCCATTAAGCCATTATATGGTCTCCTCATGCTTCAGCCACCTCCAGGCTGTGCCATTAAGACACTATATGGTCTCCCCATGCTGCCAGAAACTCCAGGCAGTCATTCAGCCACAACATGATCTCCTCATACTGATGCCACCTCCAGGCTTTCTCATTCAGCCACTATATGGTCTCTTCTCATGCTTCAGCCAACTCCAGGCTGTGCCATTCAGACACTATATGGTCTCCTCATGCTTCAGTCAACTCCAGGCTGTGTCATTCAGCCAAAATATGGTTTACTGATGTTGCTGGGCCTAAATTTTTTTTATGGTAGCACTAGCTACCCTAAATCTTCAACTTACATTTTAAAATTCATCTTTTAATCTTAGGGATTGTGAAGCCCTAGTGTCTCCTCATGCTGCTTCCAACTCCAGCCTGTGTCATTAAGCAACTATATGGTCTCCTCATGCTTCAGCCAACTCCAGGCTGTGCCATTCAGACACTTTATGGTCTCCTCATGCTTCAACTCCCTCCAGGCTGTGTCATTCAGCCATTATATGGTCTCCATATATTGACTGTGTCTTATAGGAAACATGTGGGTATCCTTGAGTTACTCTCCCAGCATTATTGCCATGTTGATACCAGTAATAAAAGGAATATTGCCAAGGACTAGCAGAAACAGGGAACTGTGGATACTGACCACCGGCTGTTGGAATTGATTGACTATCCCAGGGGGTAGATTTACCATTTTGAAGTTCCTTAGGTCCAGTAGGCTTTAAGTCGTTCATTCTTTGTTTGGTTTGGTTCTTCAGTCGCAAAATTAATTGTATCATGTTTTCCTGTTCCTATGAGCTAATGTCACTGGATCCTTTTCCTCAGATAACGCATGTATCATTTTCTTATCTTGAACATCAGGTGGCTTTCAGAATTTTCTGATTATAAAGGAATTTTGGAATCTGGGACACAGGTAAAAATAAGTATTTTTAAGTGTACTGTAGCACATTTTTCTGCCCTCATAAGTGCATACCACATACCTCATCTAAGTAGTGTATTATTTTGAACCTATTAATCTGTCAAGGGTCTATATACTGTGAAAGGACAGCCATTAGTACACACCTGCTGCTGTTCTACACAAATATTGTTTGAAGCGTAGTGAAGCGTATTGTACTTCCCTCAAATATGCAATAACTATGTCAGGCAGGGTGTCAGGGACCCCCTGGGGGACAGGGAGGTTGAGCCCTTAACTGACCCTAAAACCGCTCTCCCTGCCTACTTGCCCAACCACCCTGAACAGTGGATCAACAACTGGGTGCCGATCCCTCCATCAAGTAAAGTGCAGGGGCCAAATAAAAACACATACTAATAAATAGTTGGTCACAAACCAGTAACATAACAGGAACATAGAACTCTATAACAGATTAAGTTCAGAGGACACAGATTAGAGAGCAGGACAGGGGACATTATAATCAGCGGTCATGAACAGAGGACTCAGTGGTCTGGAACAGAGGACACTATAGATCAGTAGTCATGTACAGAACTCCAAAGATCTGAAATCAAGAACTAATAAAAATAGATTTCAAAACACCAGACAGGAAAACGGATAAGTCAACAGACTTTAGGAACAGACTGGAATATAGCATAATCCCCCAGAACATCCAGTAGACACAAATTCCCCATGGACCAGAAACAGGGATCTATCGCTAATCAGGAATATTCTCATTCCCTATGCAAAACCTCCATTAGACACAAATTCCCCATGGACAGGTAACAGGGATGCCAGATAGGATACTGTTCACACTGAACACACAAAACAGGATAAATTCATAGAACACTGTTCACACTGAACACAACCCAAGAATAACCGCAATACCTTCAGAACACCTCTAGTAGACAAGGAGTACCATGGAGCGGTAACAGGGATGCCTAGATACACAGGATATATTTATAGAACACTGTTGACACTGAACACACAAACTGGACACTCCACTCCACTACAGGAGTAGCCATTAATAATAATTTGAAATAGACTACTGGCCAGTGGCACACTCCACAGTGTGGTCAGGATTAGTGTTGCTCGCGAATATTCGCAATACGAATTTTATGCGCGAATATCGCATATTAGCGAATTCACGAATATTCGCGAATATAGCGCTATATATTCGTAATTACGAATATTCATTTTTTTTCCCCCACAGTAATCATCCCTCTCTGCTTCCAGCTTGTGTGGTGTAAAAAAGGCTCTAATACTACTGTGTGAGACTGGTGTGCGAATTTTCACATATGCAAAAATTTGCATTTGCTAATTTTCGCATATGCGAATTTTTGCTTATGCTAATTCTGTATATGCTAATTTTTGCGAATGTTATTTTCGCATACGTGAATTTTCGCATATGCGAAAAAAACTAGAATATTACGAATATGCGAATATTCGCGAATATATGACGAATATTCGTCCATATATTCGCGAATATTCACGAATTCGAATATGGCCTATGCCGCTCAACACTAGTCAGGATGCTGGCCCAGTAGGAAAACAGAAATGTAAAACACAGAACTTCATAAAAACAGATACAAGAGAAAACACTGTGTGAACAGACACATAGCAGAAAGGATAAACAAATCCTAAAACCAACTAAACAAACACAGCTTAAAATCCACTAAGAGCATGCCACCTAACATGGCTAAAACCAGAAAATACAAAATGCATGCTAAAACAGAGATAATAGATTAAAAGCTCAAACAAAGAGTGTCACCAAGCCTCCATTAGCAACATAGCCAGCATGTTAGCAGCTAGAAAGCAGGAAGTCCATCAGTAAATTAATCAGTTAATCACCAGCCCAGAGGCTAGACTGGGCTGACATTAAATAGACACACCCCAGGAGCTAATTGGATAACAGAGGATGAGGCTGAAAAAGCCAGAGAAATTAACTATTCCCTGGCTGGGGAACATAAAACTGTTCACACACAGCAAATCCAATAGCCTGTGTGTGAACACAGACCAGGACAGAGAGGACACAGAGTAGTAAAATTTCAATTTCACTATCGTTAATTTCAATTTCAAAATCTTAAATTAAAATGAGAAAATCTTAAATTTCAATGGTCTCCTCATGCTTCTGCCAACTCCTGGCTGTGCCATTCAGACACTATATGGACTCCTGAAGCTTCAGCCAACTCCAGGCTGTGTCATTCAGCCAATATATGGTTTACTGATGCTACTGGGCCTGGGTCTGGGCATAAAAAATTTTTATGGAAGCACTAGCTACCCTAAATCTACAATTTAAATTTCAAAATTAGTCTTTTAATCTTAGGTATTGTGAAGCCCTAGTGTCTCCTCATGCTACTGCCAACTCCAGGCTGTGCCATTCAGACACTATATGGTCTCCCCACGCTTCAGCCACATTCAAGCTGTGTCATTCAGCCACTATACGGTCTTCTCATGCTTCCAACTCCTCCACTCTGTGTCATTTAGCCACTGCATGGTCTCCTCTTTCTTCAGCCACATCCAAGCTGTGTCAGTCAGCCACTATATGGTCTCCTCATACTTCAAACACCTCCACGCTGTGTAATTTAGCCACTGTATGGTCTCCTCATGCTGCCAACATCTCCACGCTGTGTCATTCAGCCACTATATGGTCACCTTATACTGATGCCACCTCCAGACTCTGTTTTTGTGCCGCTCTGCGGCAGTGATTCTAAAAGCGATGCCTGTAATCTGCATGTCATTCTGAATAACAGTATTATTTCACTACCCCAGCACACTCCATATGTGTGTTAGAACAAAGTAAAGTGTTCTACACCCCTATTGAGGCTCTCTGTAGTCCAGATATATCCGTTTTTAATATAGATTCCCCGCAAATAAATTTGCATCGAATCAAATTTTTTCAAAATGTTCAGCGTATCGGCCGAATCAAATTTTTCAAAAGTTCGCTCATCTCTAAGAATCAGATATACTCAAAAAACCCCACTAAAAAAATCTTACCCACAAGAGATGTTAAACTTACAGACCTATAGTTCCCAGTATCCCTTTTGAACCTTTTTAAATACTGGCACTACATTTACTAAGCGCCAGTCCTGAGAAGCAATCCCTGTCATTATTATATAATCTTTAAATATAAGGGTCTGCTTAACATGGTACTTAATTTCTGCAAAACTCTGGAATGGATGTCACCTGGGCCTGGTGATTTGTGTGTTTTAATGTTAGTGTTTTAAAGATGGTACCTTATTAACATTCTAATTTGGTTAAACAGAGGTGATACTGTATTTGCTGGAATATTTACATTTTTCCTGGGTATTTTTTCAGTTTTTTCTGTGTATATACAGTAGAGGAGAAGAAATTTAGTAGATTGGCCTTTTCCTTGTCCTCCTCCACAATTATACCCAGACTGTTTCTTACGGGGCCAACACTTCTGCTTTTAGTTTCTTATTATTTATGTAGGTGAAGAATATTTTGGGGCTCTTTTTACTGTCTATCGCAATCTTTTTAATTTTTTTGCAAATTTTGCTAATTTTATTTCAGTTTTTTTATGGGTTTTCATCTTCTTATAATTTTTCAATGCCTCCACACTACCATCTTCTTTTAATAGTCTGAATGCTTACCTCATATCATTTATCGCGTCCCTAACTGTTTTGGTTAACCAAATATAATTCACAAACTAAATAAAAAAACGCAAACTGTTTAGGTGCTGCTGCCAAAACTGACAGTGGCATTTAAATTATGGCAGTTATATACTGCATTATTGGTAACTCAGTGAAACAGATCGGTTCCCTGCAACCCTATTGCAGGGTGCTGATCCATTATCAAGACAAACTTTTGAAAGTCTCAGGGCTTGCTATGACAGATATGCTTGTAGAGCCTGCAATAAGCTATTAAAATATGATGTTAAGGAAACCAGACAGTGATGGTGTAAATGTAAGAAAATACCAAATGCAGAATTGTGTTTTTGGTCATATGCGGAAATGTCAGAACTCTTAAAATGTAATGTTGATGAAACCACACAATAATTGGCATAAATGTAGAAGAAATACCAAATGCTAGAATTGTGTTTTTTTAGTCATATTACTTCCTTCAAAAAAATGTAATAGAAAGTGATCAAATAATCAAATGAATGCCGAAATGGCACCAATGCAAATGGTACCTACTGACTATGGTGTCAGTTATAAAAGTTATAGATGTCAGAAAATGGCAATTAAAAAAAAAAAAAAATATATATATATATATATATATATATATATATATATATTTTTTTTTTTTTTTAAGTTCTATTTAGTTTAAAGTTGTAAATGTAACAAAAATTATACAAATTGTGTATCATTATGATACACAATTTGTATAATTTTTGTTACATTTACCAATCTAGGGAAAATAGATAACATGTCAATTTTACAGCAAATTCAATGTTGTAAAAACAAAACCCTGCCCAATTTAGCAAAATTGCATTTTTTTAACTCACAATCTTTTTTTTCTGTTATGCAGTACATTTTTTGTTAAAATGCAAGGTATCATTACAAAGTACAATAAGTCCCACAAAAAGCAAACAATCATATAGCTCTGTAGATGGAAAAATAAAGAGTTATGGCTTTTAGAACGCAAATAGGTAAAAATAAAAACAAAAACCCCAATTGTGTGTGTCTTTAATTTTTTTTTATACTTATTTACAGAGGATTTCTGTATACTTGTAGGCACCAGTGCATTTACTTTTGTTCTTTGTAATCAGTAACAATAACAGATAAAATATGATGGTTGCAGGTCACACAATTTATTACGTTTAGTATTTATTTAGATGCATACCATTAATTTAATTTAGATGATAGTTTAAGACTGTGTTGTATTCCCCACATTTTGAAGTTTTTCATTTATACATATACTCAGTTTTGCCCACCAAAACCACACTTACAAATTTTTGCCCAAGGCAAGGGACATTACACCGCTGTGCCGTTATTTATGGCTTTATGTCTGCCACATAGTTAAAATTCTAACCACATTTCGTATTTCAGAAACCACAGAAAGTTGTGCTGGATAACATAAGTATGACAAATATCCAAATGTAAACATAGATGGATCAGTTGAAGATTGGTTTATTACACATCTACATTTAGGAATATATTTAACTCTGTGAGTACCTAGGAATGCCTCATAATATATTCCACATAAGGGATTTTCAGCAATAAGCTTAAATATCAATTTATATAATGTCTTCTAGTTATCATCTCTCTTAACCAATTTTTTTATATTCCCATGTAAAAATAACTACAGCAGAACACCTGCTTTCAATCATCCTAATTCACTCAATGTTGCCCATAAGCATTTTCAAAGGAATTCTGGCTTTTTTGAAAACTCACCTATAGTTCATAGAGAGGCCATATACGTGTATGCAGTCCCATAGAACTTTAAACCTTCACTACTGTCTTCAGTTCTGAATAAAAACAATGGCACAGAGCTGACTATAATAGTGAAAAGTTACATGTAGAGAAAGATAAAAAAAAGATAGAGCACCTCATAGGGTGACACTTTATGAAGCCACAAAATAACTTACTTTTTGAAAAGATGCTCACCCACAACATCTATAGTCACTTTATTGACCACAATAGTTTCCAAGTGATCCAATCTCAGGGAGCTGCAGCCTCAACAGGTGAAGAAAAGCCAGACCCAAATCACATGTCGGCAATTACAATACCACAAAAGCTGAGCTGATACCCATTATTCAAATTAGACTCGAAACATCCAAAATTTAAATACAACAAGGTTACTATTGTCCTCATAACAACACATATTGGGGACTATCTTCCTCTTCCTCAGGTTGCAAACAAAGGATATAACAGTGTTAAGTAAATTTGTCCACTGGGCAGATTTTTTTATCTGGAAAATTGAATGTCGAAAAATAACTTATTACACCTAAACAAAGTGTTCTCATTATAGAATTCATTTGTAAGTTGCTGTTCATATGTTTGACCCTCAATGTGGAAATTAACTGGGTCGCCTCCCATAAAGTTGATATGTTGGCGAAGGTCTCCTACTATTTTAATGGACATCTTTTGTGTTGCAATGTTATACAGTATTGCATTAGCAATTTCTATTTTGCAGATAATTCAAGAAATAAACACAAGAGCAGTATTCACAGTATGCTGGGAGTAACAGCGTGAGGGACACAGTTTGGAGACCACTGCACTAGATCATTTATAGAAAAATCCAGTCATTTACATCTACTTTTTTAGACACCACTGTATATTAGTTCTAATTTTTTCATGGTTGATAAAATTATTTTTTTCTCATTAGGAATAATATGATTGAGGTAAGTTATTAGCAGCCAAATGGTCAGTTTGTAACCTGTAATGCCAAATACAAGTGATTTATGGGAGGACCAAGTTAAAGTCTCGAATAGCAATTGTTAGATAGCTTAAAGGGAATCTCTCAGCTTTATCATACTCAGTATCAAGGAGTTGTTGCCGAACTGCCACATGCACGCCTTCTTTCTCTAGATAACAATTGAGCTTTAAAGGAAAATGCAATTTTACACCTTTGCAAATAGACTTATTCCCTTTAAAGGGGTTCTCCGGTGCTTAGACATCTAATCCCCTATCCAAAAAATAGGGGATAAGATGCCTGATCGCAGGAGTCCCGCCACTGGGATACCCCGTGATATTGCACATAGGCTTGCATTGAGGGGCGGAGCGTGACGTCACAAGGGGGCAGAGGCGATAATCAGGCAAACACGCTCTGGGGATTGATTATAAATGGGGTGCCGCGTGCAAGATCACGAGGGTCCCCAGCGGCGGGACTCCCGCGATCAGGCATCTTATCCCCTATCCTTTGGATAGGGGATAAGATGTCTAAGCACCGGAGTACCCCTTTAAAGGAGTACTCCATGGAAAACATTTTTCTTTAAATCAAAAAAACCAAGGACAGAGCATGTAGGACCCCTAAATAATGATAATGGGGAGGTTGTCACGGGCGATCAAGAGAAAGCGGAGCTACTGAATGGGTTCTTTAGTTCTGTATACACTATGGAAAAAGGAGCTGACATTGGCCAGGTCAGTGATGGTAACACATCATGTAATGTACTGAACTGGCTTAATGTAGAGATGGTACAAGGTAAGTTAAGTAATATAAATGTAAGCAAATCTCCAGGACCGGATGGATTGCACCCAAGAGTTCTTAGAGAGGTAAGTTCAGTAATATCTGTACCCCTGTTCATGATATTGAGAGATTCACTGGTATCTGGTATTGTGCCAAGGGACTGGCGCAAGGCGAATGTGGTGCCAATCTTCAAAAAGGGCTCTAGGTCTTCCCCAGGAAACTATAGACCGGTAAGTTTAACGTGCATTGTGGGTAAATTGTTTGAAGGACTTATAAGGGATTACATACAGGAATACATAGGGGATAATAGCATTATAAGTAATAGCCAGCATGGGTTTACTAAGGATAGAAGTTGTCAAACCAATGTAATTTGCTTTTATGAAGAGGTGAGTAGAAGCCTTGACGGAGGAATGGCTGTGGATATAGTGTTTCTGGATTTTGCTAAAGCATTTGATACTGTCCCTCATAGACGTCTGACAGGTAAGTTAAGGTCTTTGGGCTTGGAAACTTTAGTTTGTGACTGGATTGAACACTGGCTCATGGATCGTACCCAGAGAGTGGTGGTCAATGATTCGTACTCTGATTGGTCCCTGGTAATTAGTGGTGTACCCCAAGGTTCTGTACTGGGACCGCTGTTGTTTAATTTATTTATCAATGATATAGAGGATGGCATTAACAGCTCTGTTTCTATCTTTGCAGATGACACCAAGCTTTGTAGCACGGTACAGTCCATAGAGGAGGTGTATAGGTTACAAGATGACTTGGATAGACTAAGTGTCTGGGCATCCACTTGGCAAATGAGGTTCAATGTGGATAAATGTAAAGTTATGCATCTGGGTACTAATTACCTGCATGCATCGTATGTCTTAGGGGGGATTAAACTGGCAGAGTCACTGGTAGAGAAGGATCTGGGTGTACTTGTAGATCACAGACTACAGAATAGCATGCAATGTCAGGCTGCTGCTTCCAAAGCCGGCAGGATATTGTCATGTATAAAAAGAGGCTTGGACTCGAGGGACCGGGACATAATACTCCCCCTTTATAGAGCATTGGTACGGCCTCACCTGAAATATGCTGTTCAGTTTTGGTCACCTGTCCATAAAAGGGACACTGTGGAGCTGGAAAGGGTGCAGAGACGAGCGACTAAACTAATATGGGGACATCTTAGCTATGAGGAGCGATTAAAGGAGTTACAATTGTTTAGTCTTGAGAAGAGACGTTTAAGGGGGGATATGATAAACGTATATAAGTATATTAATGGCCCATACAAAAAATATGGAGAAAAACTGTTCCAGGTTAAACCCCCCCCAAAGGACGAGGGGGCACTCCCTCCGTCTGGAGAAGAAAAAGTTTAGCCTAAAGGGGCGACACGCCTTCTTTACCATGAGAACTGTGAACTTATGGAACAGTCAACCTCAGGAACTGGTCACAGCAGGAAAAATTTGCAGCTTTAAAACAGGATTAGATGCATTCCTGGAACAAAATAACATTAATGCTTATGAAGAAATAAAAAATCCCATCCCTTCCCCAATATCGCGCCACACCCCTACCCTTCAATTCCCTGGTTGAACTTGATGGAAATATGTATTTTTTCGACCGTACTAACTATGTCACTATGTAACTATGTAACTGGTGCCAGAAAGTTAAACAGATTTGTAAATTTAACACACAAGGTAGATGTGAACTGGCGCTACTAAACTTAATATCCTTTTATAGCAACAGTCTAGAGCCTCTGTTTATAGTGGGTAGAGAGCTATGTGTGCACAACATGATGGTGCTGACCATAAAAGTCCAATAGCAGTTGTCATGAATCTTCAAGGAAGAAAATAATAAGGTCGCACTCACCACTCTTCTTTGATGTGCCTTCATTTCATATGTACATAAAAGGAGCAGCACGTGTTTCAAGCTATTCAGCGCATCATCTGGCTCTACTTACCTAACAGCACACCTCTACTTAAATAGCCACCTTCTTAACTCACCTGAGTCATAATTGCATACCGTTCCGTTGTGTTTCCTCTGCGCAGACTTCCTGTCTTCCCTGGGATCTCAGGTAATCCCCGTGCAACCGCCTCCTCTGAGGTCACGTGATTATATATTTTTATAATTCAGACATTTACACACGTGGCGATACCACATATGTTTATTTTTATTTACACTGTGTTTTTTTTTATGGGAAAAGGGGGGTGATTCAAACTTTAAATAGGGGAGGGGTTAAATGATCTTTATTCACTTTTTTTTTGCAGTGTTATAGCTCCCATAGGTACCTATAACATTGCACACACTGATCTTTTACATTGAAAGAAAAGGAAACCAGTGATCGATGATTCTGCCGCTTGACTGCTCATGCCTGGATCTCAGGCACTGAGCAGTCATTCGGCGATTGGACAGCAAGGAGGCAGGTATGGATCCTCCAGCTGTCTTGTAAGCTGTTCGGGATGCCGTGATTTCGCCGCGGCTATCCCAAACAGCTCCCTGAGCTAACCGGCATGCTTTCACTTTCACTTTAGACGCAGCGTTCAACTTTGAATGCCGCGTCTAAAGGGTTAATAGTGCGCGGCACCACGATCAATTCTGTGCGCTGTTAGCCACGGGCCGGGCCCGACCCGCCACGCCGTGGCCCCGCGTTATAGATCGAGAGCGGACTCATGACGTAACGTTACGTCATGGGTCCTGAACAGGTTAATCTTTTTCACCGGATCAGCTATGTCGACATCACTGAAGTGATGAACACATGACCAGGTTGCATGACCAGGAGACCGGAACCTACGCGTTCAACATCAACATTAGATGGAACCTGGCAATTTGAGAAGGTATGTAAAAGGAAAGGGGGTAAAAGTTTTAAACGCAGCCTTCTGTTATACTATTAAAGGAGAAATGTGGGTAGGACAGCAAGAAAATATACAAAGAATTCCATACAATACACTCAGTACCATACCCATGAAATAATGTGTATCCTGGTCAGAAAAAAAAAATATTAAATATATGGACAATGTTAAAGGGGTTCTCCCTTGCTTATACTGTTTTTTGTTATTACGTTTGTGTGTTATGTGTGTATAAGTATGTGTTTTTTTATGTGTGTTGTGATTATGTATATATGTATTTTCTTACCTTTTGTGAAGATCCGGAAGCTGGCCTTTTTTTCTTCCAGTGGCTTGCTGTGCACCTCGGCCTCCGCCATGTTGTGTTCGGTAAGTGGGATGTCGGGGGGTGTGTTCTTGCTTTTGTCCTTCCTATCTTCTGACGTCCGAGGCAAATCTTTTCTTCCTGTTTCTTCCGTGGCTCAGCGATGAATCTGCGGCCTCTTCCAGCGCATGCACAGGTAGTTTTTTTTTTTTTTTTACCAATAAAGTTTTTTTTGTCTAATTGACAAACTGTCTGCTCATACGCGAGTACGCAAGTGCTATGCTAACAGTGTAGCGTAAGTTAGGTCTACACTAATAGCGTAGCTTCGCGCAAGCCCAGACAGTTTGTCAATTAGACAAAAAAAACGTTATTGGTAAAAAAAAAAAAAAAAAAACTACCTGCGCATGTGCCAGAAGAGGCCGCAGTTAATCGCTGAGCCACGGAAGAACAGGAAGAAAAGATTTGCCTCGGACGTAAGAAGATAGGAAGGACAGAAGCAAGAACACACACCCCGACATCCCACTTACCGAACACAACATGGCGGAGGCCGAGGTGCACAGCAAGCCACTGGAAGAAAAAGGGGCCAGCTTCCGGATCTTCACAAAAGGTAAGAAAATACATATATACATAATCACAACACACATAAAAAAAACACATACTTATACACACATAACACACAAACATAATAAAAAAAAACAGTATAAGCAAGGGAGAACCCCTTCAAGGGGAGGTCCCATTCACATTATAAAGTTGAATACTTTTCACAAGAATACAGACATATCTGTCTTATCATTCAACCCTTACGTACCCTCTGCTCCTGTATGTATTATCTTGCCTCACACTGTAGTAATAATTTTTGTCTATCTCCTCCATTATATGGAATAGCAACTGATTCCAGACCTGTAAATTGTAGGACGGTAGGATCATTATTGTGATATTATCTAATATGTTCGATAAGCCGTGGTGATCCGATGCCCTTCTGGACTGACATAAAGTGCTCTCTTATCCTAACATAGAGATATCGTATCGTCTTACCGATATAAAAAAAAAGTCCACACGGACATCGGATCACATATACCACCAATTTACTCTTGCAAGTAATAAAGTTAAAAATTTTACATTCTTAAAAAAACTTTCCTAATTGGAGGTATTTCACTTGCATGTTATATTTGCAATGGGTACACTGTCCACATCTATAGTTACCTTGGGGAGTTGCCCTGTTTATCCAGTTCTCTGGAGTTTTTTCTTTATATTGATTTGAGCTTATCTCACTACCCAGTGTTTTATTTTTTCTATATGAAAATAGTGGACCTGTTTTGGCAATATCTACCAGCTCTGGATCACTTTCTATAATGTTCTACTATTTTTGTATAGAATTCTGTATTGTCCTATCTATGTCTGAGTGTCTCAAGGAGAAAATAAATTTTCAAATTTTCTTTTTTGTTCTTTTCCTTTTTAATACATAATTTCTATTAAATTTTTTTACTTTTTCAAATGCTTTCTGTATTGCTGATGGTGGATATCCTCTATCTATAAATATTTTCGTTAGCTCGTTTGCTTTTTTCCCAAAAACATCCTCGTTGTTATTTATTCTTCTTAGCCTAATAAATTGGCCATAAGGAATTGCCCTCTTGACATGCATGGGGGGGGGGGGGGGTAGCTTTGATAATGTAGAAGAGCATTGGTAGCTGTTGGTTTTCTGAAACCCATTGTGGTCAATTTACCACCTTCTAACACTACCCGCACGTCAAGAAAGTCTAATTCCTCACCTCCGTATACTGAAGTAAATTGCATGTTATATTTTTTGTTACTGTAAAGAAAATCATTGAATAGATTAAATTGTTCTTTATCTCCCTATCATACGACAAATATATAATCCATATATCGTAGACAACTACCTATAAACTTAGAAAAGGTATTCTTTTAAGAGAAAATAAAATATTTTTCAAATGCTGCTAGAAATTAATTAGCGAAAGAACATGCTGTTGGTGTCCCATAGCGGTACCACTTATTTGGTTGTACCATTTTTCATTAAATCTAAATGCATTATGGGACAATATAAATGATAATTACTCACAAATGAATTCTACTAATAGGGGATCCTTGCCCAGGTCGACGAGGAGTTCTCCCACCACCTGGAACATCACATCTTGGGGGATCCGAATGTAAAGACTCTCCACATCTACTGAGGCAAGGCTGAAATCCTCCTGCCATGATATGTCTTCCAATGCTCTGAGTAATTCCCCCGTGTCTTGAAGATTGGCAGGTAGATCTTTGAGTAATGGGTGCACTAACCAATCAATGTATTTGGATAGTTTTTCAGTTATTGACCCAATCCCTGAGACTTTGGGACATCCATGATGGGGGTTGTAGCACAGGGGCTGAGGGATTGATCGCACCGGGTCTCACTTCTGATACCCCATGTGATCAGAAGTTATTAAGCAGGGGAGGGGGCGGCATGGTCCGCAACCCTGCGATGCATCCTGTGTTTTAACTTCATTTTTAAATCCCCCGCAGGGAGCCCTGAATGGCTAGTACCGAGGAGCCATTCAGGGCTCTCCGCGGGGTTTTTAAAATGAACATTGTGAGTGGCAGCAGGGCCATATGTATATTAAAAGCTCTGTGGGGGGCAAGATATATAGCGCTGCAGGGGGGGCATACATATAGCCTATATATCTCGCCCCCCAGCACAATTATCATATGCCCCCCGCAGCGCATTTCAGCAGTAATAAATAATTATATTAATAAAGATATGACCCTCGCTGGGCCATTATATATATATATATATATATATATACCCCCCACAGTGCATTAATAAACATATGACCCCTGCCAGACGTCTGCTGGCACTATGCACTGCTAATAGATATACTTTTCATTCATAGCACTGCCGGGGTATATGTATATAGATGCGTTGGGGGGGGGCAGACATATAGCGTTATCTGCCCCCCACAGTGCTTCGATATACATATGCCGCCGCAGCGCTATGTAGGAAAAGCATTTCTATCAGCAGCATCTGGCCGCCGACTGTTGGAACTATGTGCTCCTGATAGAAATACTTTTCATTCAGAGCTGTGGTGACATATGACAAATGTACCGGGGGGGGGGGGGGGGTGTATATATATATATATATATATATATAAATGCTCTGTTGGGGGGGTCATATGTTTATTATTGCACTGCGGGGGGTATATATAAATGCGCTGGCGGGGGTATATATAAATTCGCTAGCCGGGGTCATATGTTTATTAATGCCCTGCGGGGGGCATATTATAAATTATAGATATATAGGCTTTATGTCTGCCCCCCCTGCAGCGCTATGTATTTTGCCCCCCCACAGCGCTTTTAATATGCATATGGCCCCCGCTGCCACTCACAATGTTCATTTTAAGAACCGCGCTGGGAGCCCTGAATGGCTCCTCAGTACCGGCCATTCAGGGCTCCCCGCGGGGGATTTTAAAATGAAAGTTAAAACACACCATATATCTTAGGGTTGCGGACCATGCCGCCCACTCCCCTGCTTAATAACTTCTGATCGCATTGGGTCTCAGAAGTGAGACCCGGTGCGATCAATCCCTCAGCCCCTGTACTACAATCCCCATCAAGGAACAGACTCTGTTCCATGATGGGGGTAGTAGTACAAACACTAATGTAGCCTCCCCAGCTGTCTGCAGACTCCCGCAGCCGGAGATTTATTACTCCCATCATAGAAATAAGTCTGTTCCATGATGAGAGTAGTAGTAGTCCCGGCTGTGGGAGACTGTAGGCAGAGGGGTTTAAAACGGCCATACATGAGGGATGTTATAACATGTCTTAACGGATGAATATTTATTCAGCCTTTATCACCCGTTATACATCCGTAGTTACAGCCCCATTGATGGGAGTTGTAGTTTAGCAACAATTGGAGGCTCCCTGTTCATGAACATTTATGCTGCATTATGAGTGCAAAAAAATTTACTAAACCATATTTCTTGTTTTTCTTTTCTTTTCTTCTCATTTCAGGTACCTGAATGTGAAGGACTACATCAGATTCGGTGGACTGCGACGATGACCAGCGTTTTTTCAAATTCAATAAAATGGTTAACGAGGGCTGTGGGGGGTGTGTTTTTTTAAATAAAACATTTTTTTCAATGTGTTGTGTTTTTTATAATTGAATCTTCAGACTTAGTAGTGGAAGCCGTCTTATAGACAAAATCCATTACTATGCCAGGGCTTAGCGTTAGCCCCAAAATCAGTTAACACTAACCTCTAATTATTACCCCGGTACCAACGGCCACAGGGGTGCCGGGAAAAGTCGGTACCAACAGGCTCAGAGCATCAAAAATGGCACTCCTGGGCCTAGGCAATAACAGGCTGGCGTTATTTAGGCTGGGAAATGCCAGTGACAATGGTCCTTGCCCACCCTGGTAATGTAAGGCTGTTGCTGTTTGGTTGGTATCTGGCTGATACTGAAAATAGGGGGAACCCTATGCATTTTTTTTTATTATAAAATATTTTTTTTTTAAACATGTGTGGTTTCCCCATTTTTTCATTATCAGCCAGATACCAACCAAGCAGCAACAGCCTGACGTTACCAGGGTGGGCGAGGACCATTGTTACTGGCTCTCCCCAGCCTAAGTAACGCCAGCCTGTTACCACCTAGGCCCAGGAGCGCCATTTTTGACGCTTCGGGACTGTTGGTACTGGCTCTTCCCGGCACCCCTGTGGCGGTGGGTACCGGGGAGCAATAATTGGGGGTTAGCGCTACCTGATTTTGGGGCTAACGCTAAGCCCTGGCTTAGTAATGGACTCTGTCTAGAAGACGGCTTCCACTACTAAGCTTGAAAATTCAATCATAAAAAACACAACACATGTTGTATTAAAAAAAACACTCCCCCAGAGCCCTCGTTAAACCTATTATTGACATTTAAAAAAACGCGGTTCATCATCGCAATCTGCTGAATCTGACGTAGTCCTCCCCATTCACGTATATAAAATGAGAAGAAAACAAAAACATTAAAATTACAACAATTTCTGTGATTTCTACACTATCAAAAAGCTGGTGTGAAATTTTTGATGTAATCTGGACTCTCACCCCTACGAAAATATCATGTAAAGCAGACAATATACATGGACACGCTCACTTTTACAAAACTGACGTGAACAGTGTAAACCGCGGCACAAAGCTCTTTGAAAAGGTGGTCGATAATTTGCGTGCCAAAATTATTTTTTGGGTGCAAAATTTTTTTTTGGGTGCAAAATTCTTTGAGAATCTCCCCCTCTGTGTACTTTACAAAGATTTATGATTTTACTATTGTGCAGAGTTTTGTTTGGCACACACTTCTGCTTCAGCACTTCTAGCTATTTAAGCAGTGTACAGCGGGAAAATGCCACAGCTCTGTGAAGGGTGAGGTAGAGAAGGAGTGCACGGTAGAGCGAGGAGGGGAGGTGGAATCTATATTTGCACTAAATTTATCAAAGGAGTGCACAACTTTAGTAAATCTTGAGCAAGAGTGTAAATTAGACAAGCAGTGTAAAGGGGATAGATATGTGTCTACAATAGATGCCTAATTATAAATCTCCCCAAATGTGTGTATGTGTGTGTGCATGCGTGTGTGTATATGTTCCAGCATCACGTCCAAACGGCTAAATATATTAAGATGAAACTTGGCACACATGTTACTTATGTGTCAACAGCAAACATAGCATAGGTGATTTAACCCTTACTCACCCCTATTTGCCAGAGTCTGTTTTTTTTTTTTTTCTAAAGTCTCATACAAGTCTATGGGAAATATATGTTATTGCATAACTTCCAAACGGCTGGAGATATTTCGATAATACTTGGTCACATGTTACTTATATGTCCACTTAAAATATAGGGTAGTTAATTTAACCCATAACAACCACCATTTGTGAGGGTCGGGGTTTTTGTTTAACCCCTTAAGGACCAAGCACGTATGAGTACGTTCCTGCACCCTGGGTCTTAAGGACCAGGCACGTACTCATACGTCAGTGGGAATTTCGGTCCCCGCCGCGCGCCGGGCAGGGACCGGACCGGGGTGACTGCTGATATCTATCAGCAGGCACCCCATGCAAAAGGCCAGGGGGATCATCAGACCCCCCATGTTGGCGATCGGTGCAATTCGCAAGTGAATTCACACTTGCGATTTGCGTGATTCCGGGTCATTCCGGGTCTATGGTGACCCGGTGACCCGGAATATAAGGGGGATCGCGGGTGTCTAAGACACCCACAATCCCCCTGAAGAGATAGGAGTGAGGTGGCAGGGGTGCCACCCCTCCTATCCCTGCTATTGGTGGTCTAGACGCGACCACCAATAGCAGATCCGGGGCGGGGGGGGGGGGGGGAGGTTAGTTTAGTTTTCCCCGTCTTGTCCACCCACGATAGGCGGGGCAGAACGGGGAAAAAGAAGAGGACCGGCGCCGGAGTCCCCTTACCGACCTGCGGAGGCTGCGGGCGACAATCGGCGATGGAGATCAGCTGGCGGCGATGTCGTGCAGCAGGCTCCCTGGATCTGACAGAAGCCGGTAAGTTGCCTAGCAACATCTGGAGGGCTACAGTCTGAGACCACTATATAGTGGTCTCTATACTGTAGCACTCCAGATGTTGCAAAACTACAACTCCCAGCATGCCCAGACAGCTGTTTGGGCATGCTGGGAGTTGTAGTTTTGCAACAGCTGGAGGGCTACAGTTTGAGACCACTATATGGCAGTCTCTGAACTATAGCCCTCCAGATCTTGTAAAACTACAACTCCTAGCATGCCCACACAACTGTTTTCTGTCTGGGCAAGCTGGGATTTGTAGTTTTGCAGCATCTGGAGGGCCACAGTCTGCAGTGGTCTCTATACTGTAGCTCTCCAGATGTTGCAAAACTGCAAATCCCAGCATGCTGGGAGTTGTAGTTGCGATCCCTCCAGCTGTTGCATAGCTACATCTCCCAGCATGCCCTTCGGTGATCAGTACATTCTGGGAGTTGTAGTTTTGCAACAGCTGGAGGCACGCTGGTTGGAAAATATTTAGTTAGATAACAGAACCTAACTGAAGGTTTTCCAACCAGTGCTCCTCCAGCTGTTGCAAAAGTACAACTCCCAGCCTGCATGGTCTGTCAGTCCATGCTGGGAGTTGTACTTTTGAAACAGCTGGAGGTTTGCCCCCCCATGTGAACTTACAGGGTACATTCACACGAGCGGGTTTACAGTAAGTTTTCTGCTTCAAGTATGAGCTGCGGCAAATTTTACGCCGCAGCGCAAACTCCTAGCAGGGAACTCACTGTAAATCTACTGTGAATGTACCCTAAAAACACTACACTACACTATACTAACAAAAAATAAAGGGTAAAATACTACATATACACCCCCTTACACTGTCCCCCCCCCCCCCCAATAAAAATTAAAAACGTATTGTACGGAAGTCTTTCCAAAACGGAGCCTCCAGCTGTTGCAAAACAATAACTCCCAGCATTTCTGGACTGTCACTTACTGTCCAGGCATGCTGGGAGTATAGTAACAGCTGGAGGCACCCTGTTTGGAAATCACTGGCGTAGAATGCCCCTATGTCCACCCCTATGCAATCCCTAATTTAGTCCTCAAATGCGCATGGCGCTCTCTCACTTCGGAGCCCTGTCGTATTTCAAGGAAACAGTTTAGGGCCACATATGGGGTATCTCCGTACTCGGGAGAAATTACACTCCAAATTTTGTGGGGCTTTTTCTCCTTTTACCCCTTATGAAAAGGAAAAGTTGGGGTCTACACAAGCCTGTTAGTGTAAAAAAATTTTTTTTACACTAACATGCTGGTGTTGCCCTTTACTTTTTATTTTCACAAGAGGTAAAAGGAAAAAAAGACCCCCAAAATTTGTAACTCAATTTCTCATCAGTACGGAAATACCCCATATGTTGGCGTAAAATGATCTGTGGGCGCATAACAAGGCTCAGGAGTGAGAGCGCACATGTACATTTGAAGCTTAAATTGTTGATTTGCAAAGGGGTGGCTAATTTTACAGCGGTTCTGACATAAACGCAAAAAAATAAATACCAACATGTGACCCCATTTTGGAAACTACACCCCTCACGGAATGTAACAAGGGGTATAGTGAGCCTTAACTCCCCACAGGTGTTTGAAAATTTTTCGTTAAAGTTGGATGGGAAAATTTAAAAAAAAAAAAATTTTCACTAAAATGCTGGTGTTACCCTAAGGGAAAATAGGAAAAAAGCCCCCCAAAATTTGTAACCCCATTTGAGCATTTACACCCCACAGGTGTCTGACAGATTTTTGGAACACTGGTCCGTGAAAATGAAAAATGTCATTTTTCATTTGCTCAGCCCACTGTTCCAAAGATCTGTCAAATGCCAGTGGGGTGTAAATACTCACTGTACCCCTTATTAAATTATGTGAGGGGTGTAGTTTCCAAAAAGGGGTCACATGTGGGGGGTCCACTGTTCTGGCACCACGGGGGGCTTTGTAAGCGCACATGGCCCCTGACTACCATTCCAAACAAATTCACTCTTCAAAAGCTCAATGGCGCTCCTCCTCTTCTGAGCATTGTAGTTCGACCGCAGGGCACTTGACGTCCACACATGGGGTATTTCCATACTCAGACGAAATGGGGTTACAAATTTTGGGGGGTATTTTCTGCTATTAACCCTTGCAAAAATGTGAAATTTGGGGGGAAAACACACATTTTTGTGAAAAAAAAAATACCGTATGTATCGGGGTATACCACACACCGGCCTATAACACGCACCCTCACTTTACCAAGGATATTTGGGTAAAAAAAGTTTTTAAACCAAATATCCTTGGTAAAATGAGGGTGCGTGTGTGTGCATGCGTATACCCCGATACACCCCCAGGAAAGACAGGGGAGAGAGGCCGTCGCTGCCCGCTTCTCTCTCCCTGCCTTTCCTGGGGTCTAGAGCCCTGCTGCCGCCGCTTCTCTCCTGCTGGCTATCTGTGCCGCTGCCCGTTCTCTCCCCATGACTATTGGTGCCGGCGCCCCATTGCCGGCGCTGATAGCCAGGGGGAGAGAAGCGGCGCCGGCAAAGGGGTACTGGTGCCGATAGTCAATGGGAGAGAAGGGGCAGCAGCACCCATTGCCGGCGCCGCTGCCCCGATGCCTCCCCCATCCCGGGTTGTATAATTACCTGTTGCCGGGGTCGGGTCCACGCTGCTTCAGGCCTCCGCTGTGCATCCCCTGCGTCGTTGCTATGTACTGCACGAGTGACGTCATTGCGCCGCGCCGTACAGTGCATAGTAACGACGTATGGAAGCAGCGCGACACCGGAAGCAGCGCAGACCCGACCCCGGCAACAGGTAATTATACAACCGGGGATGGGGGGGCAACAGGGCAGCGGCGCAGGCAATGGGTGCCGCTGCCCCTTCTCTCCCCTGTCTGTCGGCGCCGCTGCCACATTGCCGACACCGCTTCTCTCCCCCTGGCTATCGGCACCGGCAATGGGGCGCCGGCACCGATA
Source organism: Hyla sarda (assembly GCF_029499605.1). Classification (NCBI taxonomy): domain Eukaryota; kingdom Metazoa; phylum Chordata; class Amphibia; order Anura; family Hylidae; genus Hyla; species Hyla sarda. The sequence goes on from NC_079199.1 coordinate 57,409,057, forward strand.
GTCAGGGGGAGAGAACGGGCAGCGGCACCGATAGCCGGGGAGAGAAGGGCCGGCAGCAGGGCTCTAGACCCCAGGACAGGCAGGGGCAGAGAAGCCGGCAGCGACGGCAGGTCTTTGCACCTGCAAAGCCGCTGCAGTTCATTGATTTAAAGTGCACGCTTTAAATCATTGAACTGCAGCGGCTTATTGGCGTATAACACGCAGGTAGACCTTATGCTAAAAATTTTAGCCTAAAAAGTGTGTGTTATACGTCGATAAATACAGTATTTTTTTTTTTTAGATATGTAAAAGTCTTGAAACCCCTGTGGGGTATTAAGGCTCACTTTATTCCTTGTTACGTTCCTCAAGGGGTCTAGTTTCCAAAACGGTATTCCATGCGTTTTTGTTTTTTTTGCTGTTCTGGCACCATACGGGCTTCCTAAATGCGACATGCCCCCCGACCAAAATTTGCTCTCAAAAAGCCAAATATGACTCCTTCTATTCTGAGCATTGTGCCCGTAGTGCACTTCAGGTCAACTTATGGGGTACCTCCGAACTCAGAAGAGATGGGGTTACACATTTTGGTGGGTATTTTTTGCTATTAACCCTTGCAAAAATGGGAAATTTGTGGGGGAAACACACATTTTAGTGAATTTTTTTTTTTTTTTTACATATGCAAAAGTCGTGAAACCCCTGTGTGGTATTAAGGCTCACTTTATTCCTTATTACGTTCCTCAAGGGGTCTTGTTTCCAAAATGGTATGCCATGTGTTTTTTTTTGCTGTTCTGGCACCATAGGGGCTTCCTAAATGCAACATGCCCCCAAAAACCATTTCAGAAAAACGCACTCTCCAAAATCCCCTTGTCGCTCCTTCGATTCTGAGCCCTCTACTGCGCCCGCCGAACACTTTACATAGACATATGAGGTATGTGCTTACTCGAGAGAAATTGGGCTACAAATACAAGTATACATTTTCTCCTTTTACCTCTTGTAAAAATTCAAAAATTGGGGCTACAAGAACACGCAAGTGTAAAAAATGAAGATTGTGAATTTTCTCCTTCACTTTGCTGCTATTCCTGTGAAACACCTAAAGGGTTAAAATGCTGACTGAATGTCATTTTGAATACTTTGGTGGGGTTCAGGTTTTATAATGGGGTCTTTTATGGGGTATTTCTAATAGAAAGACCCTTCAAACTTTTGTTTGAAAATTTTGTGAAAAATTGGAAAATTGCTGCTGAACTTTGAAACCCTCTGGTGTCTTCCAAAAGTAAAAACTTGTCAATTTTATGATGCAAACATAGAGTAGAAATATTGGAAATGTGAATAAAAAAATATTTTGAATATCCATTTTCCTTACAAGCAGAGAGCTTCAAAGTTAGAAAAATGCCAAATTTTCAATTTTTTCATCAAATTTGGGGATTTTTCACCAAGATAGGATGCAAGTTACCACAAAAATTTACAACCATGTTAAAGTAGAATATGTCACGAAAAAACAATCTTGGAATCAAAATGATAACTAAAAGCATTCCAGAGTTATTAATGTTTAAAATGACAGTGGTCAGATGTTAAAAAAAACGCTCTGGTCCTAAGGTATAAAATGGCCTGGTCCTTAAGGGGTTAAAGTCCCATGCAAATCATTTGGAAATGCATGTTCCCACATAACTTCTGTACGGCTGGAGATATTTCAATAATACCTGGTACACATATTACGGGTCGGGATAGGAGGTCGAGATATGAGGTCGGGATATAAGGTCGTGATATGAGGTCGGGATATGAGGACGGGATTTGACAACGGGATATGAGGTCGGGATTTGAGGTCGGGATATGAGGATGGGATATGAGGATGGGATATGAGGTCGGGATATGAGGTCGGGATATGAGGATGGGATATGAGGTCGAGATAGGAGGATGGGAAATGAGGTCGAGATAGGAGGTGGAAATATGAGGACGGGATATGAGGATGGGATAGGAGGTCGAGATAGGAGGTCGGGATAGGGGGTCGGGATAGGAGGATGGGATATGAGGTCAGGATATGAAGATGGGATACGAGGTCGAGATAGGAGGACAGGATAGGGGGTTAGGGTATGGGGCTGGATATGAGGTCAGGATAGAAGGTCGAGTTATGAGGTCGAGATAGGAGGTCGGGATATGAGGACGGGATATGAGGACAGGATATGAGATCGAGATAGGAGGATGGGATAGGAGGATGTGATATGAGGTCGAGATAGGAGGTCGGCATATGAGTATGGGATAGGAGGACGGGATAGGAGGTCGAGATATGAGGACGGGATAGGAGGTCAGGATATGAGGTCGAGATATGATGACGGGTTATGAGGACGGGATATGAGGTAGGGATATGAGGACGAGATATGCGGTAGAGATATGAGGACGGGATATGGGGTTGGGATATCACAACAATATATGAGGACGGGATATGAAGTCAAAAGCATCCTCCTGTGTTGATTTTCCTTCCCAACAAGGATTAGGAAGGAGAAACCGTGCAACGCCGGTAGTACTATATAAAATAGTAGTAGATTTCTTACCTAATTTTAAACTACAGTGTATCTTCTCTAAATATTTGGTATCTGACATATTTACCTCTTACTCATCATAACTATACCTTACTACCAAAATTCTGAAAGTGGTTGTCCAAAATCAGAAAAAAGGCTGTTTTCTATTAAATGACTACTATAATGACTAATATTTAATTGTGAAGAATTTATGTTGTGTTTTTGACAACTAGGACTGATATTGTGTTCTTGGACGGAATACATTTAACAAAAAAACTTGATTTGTTTCTTTTAAAATGTTTTTTTCTTCTTCTAATATTCTGTATTTGGCACTATGGATGGGCTGCCAGCAGTTGCCAGTGCGGTGGGATTCCGATTGGGGTACCCCACAATCTCAAGAAGTACCCCTGCCTCCCATTAGAAGTCATAGGGGATAACTTTCGATCACTTTGGATAACGCTAACTCCTATTGAGAGAGGATGATTTTTTCAGATAGGAAAACTCCTTTTTTTAAATTTTTTTATTTATTCTTCTTTTCAACTTTACAACCAAAGAAATCTACACACAGTAATTCGTAATTATCACAAAGATATAAGCAATTATTAACATTTTACATTGTATATTCCTAGTAACCCTCCCACCAACCCCCCCTGAACCGAGAGGGGAAAAAAATTTCCATGTCTTATTAAAAGATTTCAGCTTATGTCTAGATCTTCCTATCCTAGCTTTTTCATATTTTTTTATTCTTTCCAACAAGTCCATTGTTTTATATTGGAGGCCCTCACTGCGAACCAATTACTCAAGATTAAGTGTTTGCCCAGAATACACAACTTTACCAGTATTTCGTTTAGAGGACCATACTCAACAAAGTCTCCCAATATTGCAGCTCTAATTGATAGATCAATCTGAATCTTAAATTTATTCCCCAGATACTCTGAGATATCCTTCCAAAATATCCTTATCTTAGGGCAATCCCATAATATATGTTCCAAGTTAGCATCATTTAGCATACATTTTGGACAGGATGAATTACTTCTACAGGTAATTTTCCAGAGTTGTACCGGACAGTAGTAGGACCTGTAAATTACCTGTGACTGGCGAAGTTGAAACTTTTTGTTTGAAGAACAGGCTACCACATTTTGCCATATTCTGTCCCAACTTCTGTAATTTTACCCACCACTCTTTCCCATTTATTTTTAACTCTTACTTGGTTTTCTTCAGGTAGTTTCTCAATCATACTCCTATAGATATGTCTTACAACCTTTGTTCCACCCCTGTGTTCAGTGATATATTTTATTAGTTTGTGTGACACTATAGTGAAACCATCTCTAATTTGGGTACCCCTATTTGCGTGACTTAGTTGTGCAAACCAAAATTGTTTACTAGGTTCCTTTAGCACCTCAAAGGAAACCAATCTTCCTTGTGAATATCATTTTGTGACATATCTAATACCTTGACATATTTAATACCTCTTTGTCTCCAAAACAAACTATCTAAACCATTGTGTAACTCCTCAAATCAAGCCCAAATCGGCATGAAATCAAAACTGCCTTTTATTCCAATTATTTTTCTAATTTCCCTCCATACCCTAAAGTACAGGTGGGAAGGTGTGAATTTTGCCAGTGCAACATTTCATTTTTTGGTTGGGCTTCCATTAGCTAAAATCTCTTGGGTTTTTGAGGCCAAAAAATAACATTTAAAATGGGGCAGCCCCCAGCCTCCCAGAAGGGTCTGGGAGAGTGTGGTCTAGATATTTTGTCCTGTCCCGTCCTCTTCCCCATAGGAGCTTGTTGATTATAGCCTCCAAACCTTTAAACCAGCTCCGGGGAATCCACCCCGGTGATGCTCTTATTACAAAAAGAACCTGGGGTAAAATTATCATTTTAATTGATGCCACTCTATCTGCTTGGGCTAGCGGGAGACTGCTTCACACCTTAACTTTCCTTTCTATTTTTTTTATCAGAGGTTTTAGGTTGTAATCTTTAAATACATTCTTCTCATTAGATATCTCCAGACCTAAATATTTCAACGATTCTCCTTTCTCAACCCTGTGGACCTCTCGAATTGATGACACCGTGTTCATCTCAACTGGTAAGATGGCCGATTTTCCCCAATTGATCTCCATCCCTGAGTCATAACCAAAGTTTTTCACCAGGGTGATTACTATTGGAAACATTGTCTCAGGGTTGTTCAGATATAATAACAGATCGTCTGCATTAAGGGAGACTTTTTCAGTATTTCCATTTATTACAAACCCTTTAATTTGAGGGGAAGCTCTTATAGCCTCTGCCAGTGGCTCAATAAACATTATAAATAAAAGAGGGGACAGGGAAAAAGACCTGTAAGATTTCCATTGATAATAATCCACGCCTCCTTTAAATTTTACTGAATTATATTTGAACATACACACAAGTTAGTATTAAAATAAACACACACCATCCAATATAGTAAACATAGGAAGCTCAATATATGAAGTACTGTAATATATAGCCAATGTTTTGTGTTTTGGCTATGTCATAAAGCATTTCTACAAAAAATGATCTTGTCATACATAACGTATATCCTCTTCCCCTGAACTCTGCTTCCTGAAGGAATGTGATGAAAAAACAAACATTCATGTAAGCAGGATATAGGATCTGATACTCCAGAGTCAGGAATCATTGTATATAAAGGAAGCTATTCCTGGCTCGCTAACAATAAAAAATAACATCCAGGAAAATACAAATGTACTCAGAGGTGGATGAATAAAATGTCAAAGGTTTGTGAAGAATCATTAACTCTTAGTTTCCAATTTCCAAGGCTAATGTTAAGAAGAAAAAATATATACTGTGTATTACAATAATTTTTTTAATATATTTTAAGAAACTGCTAATATCAAGAAATATGTTCCTCTTTTAAAGGGGTACTCCGGCCCTCATACATCTTATCCCCTATGAGGATAGGGGATAAGATGTATGATCACTGGGATCTCGCCGCTGGGGATCCACACAATCTGTCATTCCGCACCCACCTTTGTGAGCTCTCCGCAGTGCTGGAAGCTCCGAGTGGGAAGCGTGACGACCACCCCCACGATCATACATCTTATCCCCTATCCTTTTGATAGGGGATAAGATGTATTAAGGCCAGAGAACCCCTTTAAAAAGGGAAGTGGTTTTCTTTGTGATGTCACTGTGAACCTTGATGATGCAAACATTTATGTTTTGCCTTTAGAAGGGATATTTTAAATTTTCTGTTAAAAAATAAAAATAAATAAATACAATATTTAAAAGCTCAAGGCAAATTTAGGGTTTAAAACTATATCAATAATAAACCCCTCACACTTCTGTAAATATTTTATGATATCTTTTCATGTAACAACACTGAAATGACTCTCTGCTACAATGTAAAGTAGTGAGTGCACAACCTGTATAACAGTGTTGTTGTGTCCCCTCAAAATAACTCAACATTCAACCATTAAAGGGGTACTCTGCCCCTAGACATCTTATCCCCTATCCAAAGGATAGGGGATAAGATGTCAGATCACCGGGGTCCCGCTGCTGGGGACCTCGGGGATCGCTGCTGCAGCACCCCGCTATCATTATTGCGCAGAGCGAGATCGCTCTGCACTTAATGACGGGCAATACAGGGGTCGGAGCATCGTTACGTCACGGCTCCGCCCCTCGTGATGTCACAGCCTGCCCCCTTCAATACAAGTCTATGGGAGGGGGCGTGGATAGGGGATAAGATGCCAGGGGCGGAGTACCCCTTTAATGTCTAAACCTTGGCAATAAAAGTGAGTACACCCCTAAGTGGAAATGTCCAAATTGGGCCAAAAGTGTAATTTCTTTGTGTGCCAACCATTTTTTTCCAGCACTGCCTTAAAAAGGTTATCCAGGAAAAAACTTTTTTTATATATATATCAACTGGCTCCAGAAAGTTAAGCAGATTTGTAAATTACTTCTATTAAAAAATCTTAATCCTTTCAGTACTTATGACCTTCTGAAGTTAAGGTTGTTCTTTTCTGTCTAAGTGCTCTCTGATGACACCTGTCTCGGGAAACGCCCAGTTTAGAAGCTAATCCCATAGCAAACCTCTTCTAAACTGGGTGTTTCCCGAGACAGGTGTCATCAGAGAGGACTTAGACAGAAAAGAACAACCTTAACTTCAGAAGGTCATAAGTACTGAAAGGATTAAGATTTTTTAATAGAAGTAATTTACAAATCTGTTTAACTTTCTGGAGCCAGTTGATATATAAAGTTTTTTTTTCCCAGAATACCCCTTTAACCCTCTTGTTCTTGGAGTTCACCATGGCTTCACAGGTTGCCACTGGAGTCCTCTTCCACTTCTCTATGAGGAAATCACAGAGCTGGTGAATGTTAGAGACCTTGTGCTCCCCCACCTTCTGGTCCATGCTCAGGGTTTAGGTCTGGAGACATGCTTGGCCAATCCATCACCATTATCCTCAGCTTCTTTAGCAAGGCAATTGTTACCTTGGAGATGTGTTTTGGGGCATTATCATGTTGGAATTCTGTCCTGCTTCCCAGTCTCCGAAGGGAGGGGATCATGCTTGCTTCATAATGTCACAGTATATGTTGGCATTCATGGTTCCCTCAATGAACTGTAGCTCCCCAGTGCCAGAAGCACTCATGCAGCCCCAGACCATGACACCTCCATCACAATGCTTGACTGTAGGCAAGACATGTTTGTTTTTGTACTTCCACCTGGTTCCTCCACACACGCTTGACACCATACTAACAGTTTTTAAGGTTGAAAAAAGACAAGAGTCCATCAAGTTCAACCTAAACCCTACTGTGTTGATCAAGAGGAAGGCAAAAACCTCCCATGAGGCTGATGCCAATTGCCCCATGACAGAGGAAAAATTCCTTCCTGATCCCATTATGGCGATCAGAATAAATTCCTAGATCAACATTCTAGCCACATAAATCTAGTATCCATAACTTGTAATGTTCCATAGTCTCACTGCTCTTACAGAAAAAAATCTCTGTCTGTAATGATGGTGAAACCTTCTTTCCTCTAGACGTAGAGGATGCCCCCTTGTCATGGTTACCGGCCTATGTATAAAAATATCACTAGAAAGATCTCTGTACTGTCCATTCATATATTTGTACATTGTAATCAGATCACCCCTAAGATGTTTTTTCTCTAAACTAAATAACCCCAAGCTTAATAACCTGTCTTGGTACTGTAATCCTCCCATACCATTATTTATCTTTGTCGCCCTCCTTTGCACCCTTTACAGTTCAGTGCTGTTCTTCTTTTATACAGGTGCCCAGAATTGGACACAATACTCCATATGTGGTCTGACTAGTAATTTATACAGCGGCAAAACTATGTTCCGGTCCGGAGACTCTATGCGTCTCTCTTAATACATCCCATTATTAGCCTTCTCAGCCACTGCCTGGCACTGATTGCTAAAGTCGAGTTTTGTGTCCACCAGTACCCCCAAGTCTTTTTTGGTAGAAGTTTGACTTAGTGTCTTATTATTTAGTACATAATTGTACATTTAGTTTTTATGGCCCAAGTGCATAACCTTACATTTATTCACATTAAACTACACTTGCCATGTCTGTGCCCAAGCCTCCAGATTCCCCAGATCCCTCTGTAATATTATGTTATCATCCTCTGTGGTAATCACCCTACCCAGTTTGGCCTCATCTGCAAATATTGAAATTTGTAATCCCTCTACCAAATAAGTTTATCTTGATCTCATCGGACCACAGGACTTCCAGTTTCAGTAATCCATGTCCTTAGTCTTCTTGTCTTTTGCAAATTGTTTGCATGCTTTCTTGTGCATCATCTTTAGAGGATGATTTCTTTTGGGACTCTGCAGCCTTGCTGGAAGCATTCATACATCTATTTCCCAAAGACAACCTCTGGATATGACGCTGAGCATGTGCACTCAATTCTTTGGTCAACCATGGAAAGGCATGTTTCGAGTAGAACCTGTTCTGTGAAACTGCTCTATGCTCTTGTCCAACATGATACAGCTCAGTTTTAGGGTCTTGGCAATCTTCTTATAGCCTGAGTTAAACCTGTTCTGTGAAACTGCTGTATGGTCTTGCCCAATGTGCTGCAGCTCAGTTTCAGAGCCTTGGACATCTTCTTATAGCTTGAACCAGAGGTGCCATTTTGAACCTCCAGTTACCAGTAAAAGAGTGTGTGAGAGTGATAGCACTAAATTTAAGACACCAGCTCCCCATTCACGACTAAGACCTTATAATATTAATGAGTCACATGACAGCAGGGCAGAAAAATAGATAATTGAGACGAATGTAGACATTTCCACTTAGGGGGTGAATTCACTTTTGATGCTAAGGTTTTCGAAAGGACACAACAGGTTGTGCTCTCACTATTTTGCATTGTAGCAGAGTGTCATCTCTACTGTGTTGTCACATGAAATATACTATATATATATATACTGGCCCTCATTTACTATTGAAAATCTGACAAGATTTGCTGGGTTGTGCGCCAGATTCTGGCTCATTGCGCCAGAATTTGGGCCAGAATTTGCACCAGAATTGAAAAACCCAACTAACTCTCCATTTTACTGAGAAAGCCCGAAAAAGGGATGTGACCATCAGGGAAAGGGGCCGTGACCACTGAAGAGGGGCGTGTTCACAACATTTACACAAAAACCCAACATATTTATTAAGGTTTCCACAGAAAATGTGGTGGATTTGAGCTGAAAAAAACCCTACAGATCAGAGCAGATTTGAAGAAAAGCTAAATGTTGGGAAAAGTGCAAAATGTAGGGAAACCCTAGTAAATACCATATATTCTATACCATATACTCCTTTATAACAATACACAGACCCATTGATTTAAATGGGAACTAGGTAAGGCTTCCTTTTCCCTGTGGTGTTGCTGCAGAGAAATTGAATGCTTACTGCCTTTGGAATGAACTGAAGACACTGTCAGATAGACGTCCGGACTAGGATATCAAACATAGCATTGTTAATGTTGCCACAACTTATAAAATTATTTTCTCCATGGACTTAAAGGGGTACTCCACTGCCCTAGCGTTCGGAACATTCTGTTCTGAACACTGGGTGTGGGCTGCAGGGGTTGTGATGTCACACCACGCCTCTCAGTGCAAGTCTATGGGAGGGGACTTGGCAGCTGTCACGCCCCCTCCCATAGACTTGCATTTAGGGAGTGTGTTGTGACGTCACGAGGGACATGAATGTTCTGAATGCTGGGGCAGTGGAGTACCCCTATAAGTGTCAAGGAGGAGGGACCAGACAACACCATCTCTTTATTCCTCTGTCCCTTCCCTCCCTGAGAGGTCTGTAATTTTCATCATAGGTATACCTCAACTATGAGAGACATAATGAGAGAAAAAATCCATAAAATCACATTGACTGATTTTTAAAGAATTTATTTGCAAGATTTCTGGCTCTCACAAACCTGTAACTTCTTTTTAATTCTCCTCTGTCCTCCACTCGTTATCTGTATTAATGGCACCTGTTTGATCTTGTTATCATTATAAAATACACCTGTGAAGCATGGGGGTGGAAACATCATGCTTTGGAGCTGTTTTTCTGTAAAAGGGACCAGGACGACTGTTGTGTGTAAAGGAAAGAATGAATGGTGCCATGTATTGTGAGATTTTGAAGAAGAAGGGACATTTCAAGGTCCTGGAGTGGCCTAGCCAGTCTCTAGATCTCAACCCCATAGAAAATCGTTGGAGGGAGTTGAAAGTCTGTATTGCACAGCGACAGCCCCATAACATCACTGCTCTAGAGGAGATCTGCATGGAGGAATGGGCCAAAATACCTGCAACAGTATGTGAAAACCTTGTGAAGACTTACAGAAAACGTTTGACCTCTGTCATTGCCAACAAAGGGTATGTAACAAAGTATTGAGATAAACTTTTGTTATTGACCAAATACTTATTTTCCACCATAAATTACAAATTAATTCTTTAAAACTAAAGACAATGTGATATCATGGATTTTGTTTTCTCATTATGTCTCTCACAGTTGAGGTATACCTATGAGGAAAATTACAGGCCTCTCTACTCTTTTTTTAAGTGGGAGAACTTACACAATTAGTGGCTGACTAAATACTTTTTTGCCCCACTCTAATTCACACTCTCAGCCTTTTACGCAAACGCTTTTAGCCCAGCATTTATGTCCCCTGAACATAATTCCCACCCCTCAGCCTTCTAAACCACACCCCCTTAGCCAAGGATTCATATTCCACTTTGCAAAGAATTTCCCACCTATCTTTCTGTAGTGAAAAGTACAGATCAGCCAAATAGTAAAATCCCTGTATCTTGGGGAACTGGTGGGCTTTTAAATCAGGCAAAGCAAACATTTGGGTATATACCTTCGGTTCTCTTTAAGTTGCGCTTTTAACATGAGATTAATACATTTACACTAAAATACGCATTGGAAATCTAAGACTCAATAAAAAAAAAAAAAAAAAAAAAGACTATATAAGATGAATATGCACATACATATTCATAAACACATCAGTTTCCTGCATTACAATCAAGTATAAAAAGACAACCTCCAGCCTTGCAAGCAGAATATTATTAATGGAGCACTAGAAAGCCTTGCATTTTTGTAAAGCTGCCGAATCTTTCTTGGCATGGTGCAAGCTGGGTCTTATATTTTGCCTTGGTTTCAGCTTATTTCGGTTTGACACAAGAACATTAGATTCACCTCTAAAGCACTGTATTTAAAACCAGGGGAAGCCTTTTCTATATTGGCTTTAGAGGCAATGTTGTCAATCTTCTAAGAGATGGAGAAAATCCTATCAACTCCCTGCAGTGCCCCAGCTGACAATGCCAAAGCAAGTTTAACCTTTTTGTCCTGCATCAAAAAGCCTTTGGTCCATTAAGTATTTTCAACTAATCTCAGTGATCTCGTACCTAAAGCACTAAAAGGTTAGAAATCAGTTTAACGCCGAGAAGAATAACAGCTTTCCATGCTGCTTTCTGAGAGCACTGTGCACACACATGCTTGTGCCAATGTTTAGTGCTTGCTTATGGTAGAAAATACCTACAGGCAGCTTAGTGTGCCTGGGAAAAACAGTAATGCTGACATGTAGAAATAACTGGTTACCATGGTAGGTTCTGTGTCACAATCCCCGTGATAATGTTTATACAGTTGTTGACTTACCGTATTTTTCGCCCTATAGGACGCACCGTCATATGACGCACCCAATTTTAAAGGTGCAAAATCTAGAAAAAAAAAGATTCTGAGCCCAACAGTGATCTTCAACCTGCGGACCTCCAGATGTTGCAAAACTACAACTCCCAGCATGCCCCGACAGCTGTCCGGGCATGCAGGGAGTTGTAGTTTTGCAACATCTGGAGGTCCGCAAGTTGAAGACCACTGGTATAGGAGGTAAAACTCACATGTTCCTGCCGCTCCAGACCCGTCACCGCTTGTCACCGCTACCCTGGATGTCGCTCTATCGCTGTCACCGCGTCCCCGTGGTGTCCTCGACGCTCCGGACGTCTTCTTCTCCGGGATCCACGTTCTCCGTCACCGACATCACGTCGCTACGCACGCCGCTCCTATTAGATGACGGGACGGCGCGTGCAACGACGTCGAAGGAGAGCACCGGCCATGCAGGGGAACCCGGCACGGAGCGGACACCGAGGAGGCAGGTAAGGTCCCTCTCGGAGTCCTGTAAGCTGTTCGGGGCGCCGCGATTTCACCGTGGCGGTCCCGAACAGCCCGACTGAGCAGCCAGGTTAATGTCAATGTCATACGCGGCGGTCAGCTTTGATCCCCGTGTCTGAAGGGTTAATACATGGCATCACTGCAATCGGTGATGTCCTGTATTAGCCGCGGGTCCCGGCCGTTGATGGCCGCAGGGACCGCCGCGATAGGTGTGCATTCGCCGTATAAGATGCACCAACTTCCCCCCCCCCAGTTTTGGGGAAGAAAAAGTGCGTCTTATACGGTGAAAAATACGGTAAGTTAATGTCCATTTTATAGCATCATACCATATTTCTGATTCAGAACGTTTATACAAGCTGCCTTCATCTAACACTGGAGGATGCTAATGAGATCATATTATACTGTACTTTTATTAAATTCAACAGATAAACTGTATACACTTGTTTCTTAGCTTCCACTAGTGTTGACTGCAAGTTGTCAGAATAGGACACAGACAATGAAAGTTTTTGCAGTTAATTTTTTTTGTCTTCCTTGCATTTCAAGAGCCAAAGCTCTTTTATTTTTCCGCAGACTAATTTGAGGGCTTGTTTTAAGTGCTGCCAATAGTACTTTGTAATAACACCTATCAATTTACCAATAAATGTAAGTCATAACCAAAAAATAATATTTCTGGAAGGAAATTGCTAAGAAAACAACTGAAATTCTAGGGAGGTTAGTTTTTATGCAGTGCACTTTATGGGAAAACTTGCATGCTGTCTTTATTCTGTGAACATCATAGCAGAAAAAGAGAATGGAGACACTTATAATGTAAAAATTATATAACTTTATTAAATATACATTAAAAATTAATTAATTTAAAATCACAGATAGGGAGAAGCATCCACAAAGTGGAAAGACAAAGGCGTTGCTCACAGACAGATCCACATTAATAAGTTATATAAGGAAAAGTAACATGGTGCATAGTCACACATGTGAGCATTAACAGCACATATATAGGCACAACAATGCTCTAATTATCATACAGTACAATGCACACAGTGAAGACAATAGGCATACCAAACTGTAACATCCAGTTCCTAACAGGGTCTGCTGGGGCAGACCCTGTTAGGAACTGGATGTTACAGTTTGGTATGCCTATTGTCTTCACTGTGTGCATTGTACTGTATGATAATTAGAGCATTGTTGTGCCTATATATGTGCTGTTAATGCTCACATGTGTGACTATGCACCATGTTACCTTTCCTTATATAACTTATTAATGTGGATCTGTCTGTGAGCAACGCCTTTGTCTTTCCACTTTGTGGATGCTTCTCCCTATTTTTGATTTTAAATTAATTAATTTTTAATGTATATTTAATAAAGTTATATAATTTTTACATTATAAGTGTCTCCATTCTCTTTTTCTGCTATGATATTTGTGTAGGAGTACACAATAGGTTGATGGTAATAAGTATTATTCTGATATATTGATACAAAAAAATTTTGTTTGCTGTTGTACTTTTATTCTGTGAACATATATGATTAAAATGATACCCATGTTTACATGCTTTACTATTATTGTACTGCTTTAAAAATAAAGTCAAACTTTTTTAAACAAACTTCTGTATATGCAGATGTATGAGGGCTTACTCTAGTCTAACTAGTCTAGTAATCTCTAGTTTTTATCAGTACCACTTTTGCATGTATGTGACTTTTTGATGAATATACAGTGGTCCCTCAACATACGATGGTAATTCGTTCCAAACGACCCATCGTTTGTCGAATCCATCGTATGTTGAGGGATCCGTGCAATGTAAAGTATAGGAAGCTGTACTCACCTGTCCCCGTCGCTCCGGACCAGGTCCTCACTGCTCCCGATGCTGTCCCGCTGCTCCGGTGTCTTCTTCGCGATCCTCCGGTGTCTTGCGCATCTTCTGCAGGGTCCGGGCCTCGCTTTCTGGTGACGTTATTACGCTGCTGCGCCGGTGCGGCGTGCGTAGTGATGTAATAACGACGCCGGAAAGCAAGGCCCGGACCCTGGAGAAGATGCGCAAGACACCGGAGGATCGCGAAGTGGACCCGGAGCAGCGGGAATAGGTAAGCGAACCTGCCAGGGATGCTTAAACTGCTATCCGACAGCATCTTAAGCATTTTGCGCTGTCGGATAGCAGTTAATGCGATGGCCCCGACATTTAAAAGCATCGTATGTCGATGCTGACATCGACATGCGATGGCCTCTGAGAGGCCATCGTATGTCGATTTTATCATATGTCGGGGCCATCGTAGGTCGGGGGGTTACTGTATACAGTGGTCCCTCAACATACGATGGTAATTCGTTCCAAACGACCCATTGTTTGTCGAATCCATCGTATGTTGTGGGATCCGTGCAATGTAAAGTATAGGCATCTGTACTCACCTGTCCCCGTCGCTCCGGACCAGGTCCTCACCGCTCCCGCTGCTGTCCCAGGGGCTCCCGATGCTGTCCCGCTGCTCCGGTGTCTTCTTCGCGATCCTCCGGTGTCTTGCGCATCTTCTGCAGGGTCCGGGCCTTGCTTTCCGGTGACGTTATTACGCTGCTGCGCCGGCGCGGCGTGCGTAGTGACGTAATAACAACGCCGGAAAGCAAGGCCCGGACCCTGGAGATGATGCGCAAGACACCGGAGGATCGCGAAGTGGACCCGGAGCATCGGGAATAGGTAAGTGAACCTGCTGGGCACATTACACTGCTATCCGACAGCAGCTTAAGCATTTTGCGCTGTCGGATAGCAGTTAATGCGATGGCCCCGACATATAAAAGCATCGTATGACATCGACATACGATGGCCTCTGAGAGGCCATCGTATGTCGATTTTATCATATGTCGGGGCCATCGTAGGTCGGGGGGTTACTGTATTTCTTTTGTCTGAGATGAAATGTAACCACTTTTGCATGTATGTGACATTTTTAATCCTTTATTTATTTTTTTTTTTTTTACGTTTCCACCATTTACTGTATGGATTCATTAATATTATATTTTAATAGTTTGGATATGTATGCATGTGTCAATAGCAATTTTTTTTAACCCCTTAAGAATGTAGCCCTTTTTCACCTTAAGGACTGAGCCCTTTTTCGCAATTCTGACCACCCTCGCTTTACAAATTAATAACGTGAAAACGCTTTTACCGAATAATCTGATTATGAGATAGTTTTTTCGTGACATATTCTACTTTATTTTGGTGGTAAATTTTCGGCGTTACTTGCATCCTTTTTGGTGAAAAATCCCCAAATTTCATGAAAATTTAGAAAATGTTGCATTTTCCTAACTTTGAAGCTCTCTACTTGTAAGGAAAATGGATATTTACAATAAATTTTATTTTTATTCACAAATACAATATGTCCACTTTATGTTGGCATCATAAAATGGACATATTTTTGCTTTTTCAAAATATTAGAGGGCTTCAAAGTAGAGCAGCAATTTTCAAACAATTCATGAAAATTGTTAAATCTGAAGGAACAGATGTTACAGAACTACAACTCCCAGCATGCCTGGGCAGTCCAGGCATGCTGAGAGTTGTAGTTTGGCAACATCTGGAGGGCTACCGTTTGGGCACCACTGTAACAGTGGTCTCCAAACTGTGACCCTCCAGATGTTGCAAAACTACAACTCCCAGCATGCCCAGACAGCCTTTGGCTGTCTGGGCATGCTGGGAGTTGCAGTTTGGCCTTCCTAGTGGTTGCCACAGTAAAGATCAGTTTACTTTCACTTTCAATTCCCCCCCCCCCCCCCACTGTAGTTTCCCTACCTGACCCAAGATCCAGCAGTCTCCAGCGACGATCGGGGATCTCCAGGCATCTTCTCCTGCAGGTACCGGCCTCAATCTTCTTCCCACGATCCCCTTGACATCCAGGGGTGGGCAGAATGGGGGTTTGGCAACCCACTGTCCTGCTCTGCCATTGGTCAGAATCAGTTCTGACCAATGGCAGGGGATAGGAGGAGATCGCAGCTCTGCGACCTCACTCCTAGCCCTCAAGATGATCGGGGCTGTCCCTGAAAGCTCCGATCATCGCTATTTTCCGGGTGATCGGGTAACCAGAGACCCGATCAGCCCGGAATAGCAGAAAATCGCATGTCTTAATTGACATGCGATTTTCCCGCAATCGCTGACATGGGGGGGGGGGGATCACTGATCTGGTGGGGAGCCTGCTGAATGATCTCAGCAGGCATTCCGGTCCCCAACCGGCTAGCGGCAGGGGACCGGAATTCCCACGGGCGTGGGATGCAGGGTGTATGCATACGACCGGCATCCTGAACAGGTTAAAGGGGTACTCCACTGGAAAACATTATTTTTTTTTTTATAAACTGGTGCCAGAAAGTTAAACAGATTTGTGAATTACTTCTATTAAAAAATATTAATCCGGGGGCGTGGCTTGCCTATGGAGGAGTGAGGATGTGCTTCACCTCGCTCCGCTCTCCTGCCTGCTTCTACCCCGCTCCTACGGCTGCTAAATCCCGCGGACTCCCCCATGCCCTGCACCAGGAAACCCAAGGACCGCCTGAACCTCTCTCCGCTGGACTCCGGTGGTATCGCCAAGTATTTCGGCAGTCAGAAGGCCTCAGACACCGGCGCGAGCTCCCCCAAGATGGTGGCCTCCACACGTTCTCGCTCACTGGCATGCGACTCCGAGCGGCTGGGGCCTGCCTCCCCGCCGCTCTCCCAGGTATCGGGGATGGGTGACTCTGATGAGGAGGATTCTGGTGGAGATTTGGACATAAGGTCTTACCTTAAAGCGCTCCCCACGAAACAGGACTTTGAGCGGTGTATCTCCAGGCTGGAGAACACTTATAAATCTGAGATGGAATCCGTGAAGGGGGAGCTGCGTCACTTGGGTCAGCACCTTACTGATTTGGATCAGCGACAGGAGACCCTGCAAGATTGTATGGACTCTCATGTTGTTGTTGTTGCACATGGCTCCTGATAGGCTTTTACTTCCCACAGTATGGATGATGTGTAGTGGGCTACCCATCACTGGGTCTTCCCCTAGTCTAGAACTGTTGGTTGTTTTTCTCTCTTTTTTCCTCTGTTTGTTCTTTTCCTTCCTTGTTCTTGTTCTCGTTCTTGTATTTTCCCTCTTGGTTCCCGCCCTCCTCCACTCCTCTTGTGTCTTCCCTCCCCCCCTCCCTCTCCCTCTGCTGCTGCTCCATGGATACATTAGCGGTATGCTCTTTTAATGTTCAGGGTCTAAATCTCCCGGAGAAGAGGTGTCAGATCTTATACCACCTTCACAAAAAGAAAGTGTCTGTGGCCCTTCTTCAGGAGACTCATTTCCACTCCCCCTTCAGCCCTCCCATTAAAGATCGGAATTATCCCATATGGTACCATTCTAAGAACCCTGATGCCAAGTCCAAGGGGGTGTCTCTTGCGTTTCATAGATCCTTTCAGCCCACCGTTACTGACTCTTTGATTGATCTCTTCGGTAGATACCTCTTTTTACAGTTTACCTATGCCTCCCGAGTGTTTACAGTGGCTTCTGTTTACTTTCCCAACCAGGGTCAAGTCGCCTTTGCGATTGAGCTGCTTTCTCGCCTGGATAGATTCGCTGGATCCTCACAAATCATATTGGGTGGTGACTTCAATTGGGTCTGGGATCCTGCCATAGACTCCTCATCCGGTAAGTCTTCCCTCTCCTTTGCAGCGCTTCGTAGGTTACGTAGGGAGTTTCATTCCCGGCACCTTGTAGACCTGTGGCGTGTATTACACCTCACTGTTAAAGACTACACCTATTTTTCCTCCGCACACTGTTCTCATGGTAGGCTGGATATGTCCCCCAAATCTTCTATTGACACCACGGTCTGGTCGGACCACGCCCCTGTTCTAGCGAGGTTTCATGTCGCTCCGTATACTCCTCGCTCCTATTCCTGGAGGCTTAATGATAACCTCCTTAAGGACACCTTGTGCAGCGCTGAGGTCTGCCGCACCATCTCCACCTTCCTGGAGGCTCATGCTCCGGATCCCACCTCCGCTCCTCTCAAGTGGGAGGCCCTGAAATGCACCCTTCAGGGTGTCTTTATCTCTCATGGGGCTCACATAGTTGTTATACCTAAGCCCGACAAAGACCCCGGTTGCTGTGGCAACTATCTCCCTATCTCTTTGCTTAACCTCGATCTCAAACTCTATGCTAAGCTCTTAGCCCTTCGCCTTTCCCCCCTGCTTCCCACCTTGATCCATTCTGACCAGGTCGGCTTTGTCCTGGGCAGAGAGGCCCGGGATAATACCCACAAGTCCATCTCTCTCATCGCCGCCATCAGATCATTTCGCATCCCCCTATGTTTACTCTATGTCGACGCAGAAAAGGCGTTCGACCGAGTGAGTTGGGATTTTCTGAACTTAGCCCTGGAGTCCCTTAGCATGGGGCCTGTTTTTCCTCGCTCCATCATGGCTTTTTATGGTGGGGCGACGGCGCAGGTCCGTGTCAACGGTAGCCTCTCGTCCCCATTTTCCATCCGAAATGGGACGCGACAGGGATGTCCTCTTTCCCTGTTGCTATATGTCATCTCTATGGAGTATCTGGCGGTGGCGCTGCGACAGAATCCCTCGATCTCGGATCTCTCCCTGGGCGGAGCCTCTCATAAGCTACCCCTCTATGCTGACGACCTGCTCTTATATGTCACCTCTCCTCACATTTCCCTTCCGGCTATCCTTTCTGAATTCTCTGTCTTTGGCTCCCTGTCTCACTTCAAGGTTAATACCCATAAGTCTGAACTGCTTAACATATTCATGCCTCCAGATGTTCTCTCTTGGCTCACTTCCCAATTCCCATTTAAATTTTAACATCGTGTCCTCCACTACCTTGGTGTTAACCTAGTGGCGGACCTGAACGATCAATTCCCCTCCAATTCCCCCCCCCCCCCCCCTATTGTCCAAAATTGAGAAAGAACTGGGGCAGTGGCGCCTCCTCACTCTGTCTTGGTTTGGGAAAATGGCTGTGTTGAAAATGGACAGCCTCCCTCGTATCCTGTACCTGATGCAGACCCTGCCCGTTCACATTCCGGTCGCCTTTCTGGCGCGTCTCAAGTCTATTTGCTCTAAATTCCTCTGGTCCCCTGGGGGCCCGAGATTAGCTCATGCCGTTCTGGTTAGACGCAAGGAGAGAGGTGGAGCAGGACTCCCTGACTTTCGTCTTTATTACATGGCCAGGGTCTGCACCAGGATCCTGGATCTCTGCCACCATTCCCAGACTAAACAGTGGGTTGCCCTAGAAATTGCTCTGTCTCCTCTTCACCCGGCGGCTCTGCCTTGGGTCGACCCGACACACAAACCTTTGGGCTTGGACCTTCCCTTTATTTCTAGGGTTTTACTCCCTATTTGGGATTCAATTATGTCTCGCTGGTCCCTTTCCAGCCGCCCTGGCCCTCTGACTCCCCTCTTTGGCAACCCCCATTTTGCTGATGCTTTTTGCCTTGTTAGGTCTTCCTGCGGGCTCTTTGCCCCGTATTCGGCAGGCGCTGACGGGGAATGATCTCATGCCTGTTCCCCCCTCCTCCTACTCCCTCCCGAGTCTATGGCTCTTGTACGGACGTCTTGGTCATTTTTATCTCTCCCTACGCCCCAGACCCCAGCTTCATAGACAGCTTACCCTATTTGAACAGTTGTGTGTGCTCTCCTCTCCCCCTTCTCATACAATTTCAGTGATATACGGATGGAGATGGAGACTCCCGTTAAGCCTCCCTACCTGTCGAAGTGGGAGTCTGACTTGAATATTACACTTTCAGATGCTGATGTTTCTAAGTTGTTTCTCCTCACCCATAAAACTTCCTTGTCCTCCCGGTCTAAGGAGTGGAACTTTAAGATCCTCTCACGGTGGTACAGATGCCCTGACAGGATCCACGCGATGTTCCCTTCGGCATCGGCGGTGTGCTGGCGCTGTAACGGAGCATTGGGCACTTACCTTCATATCTGGTGGGGATGCCCCCTTATTAAGACCTTTTGGGATGCAGTGTTTGACCTTTTCAACAGGATTTGTGCTGAGTCTGTTGCCCCTTCACTCACCCTTGCTCTCCTGTCCTTATATCCCTCTTCCATTCCCCGTGCTAAAAGCGGTCTATTGTGTCACTTCTTGAGTGCAGCTCGAACTGTGATTCCGTGTCATTGGAAGTCCACTGTGGTTCCTTCCAGGCTGGAGTTCGTGGAGGCACTCAACAGGTTTCGTAGGATGGAAGAGTTGGTCGCTCTAGACCGGGATGCCAATGAGGTGTTCTTCGGTACATGGTGCTCCTGGGATGCTTTTAGAGAGTCCCCTGAGCTCTCCCTCTGGATTACCTGATTCACTGTCAGCTTTGCTGCTTCCCTTATCCCTTCCCCTTATCCCCCCGTTCCCCATGTCCTCCCTTGTCCGCCTTCCCCTCCTTGCTCCCTTTCCCTTGTCTTTTCTTCCCTGGTTTGTGCTTCTTCTCGTCTTTCTGTTCTACTTTAGGTCTTCTTTCCTGCCTACTCCTGTCTTTTTTCTTTTTTTTTTTTTTTTGCGAATTGATATTGGGGTATGTTCTTGCCGCTTGATACCGTATAGTCTGGGATTGATGTCCACATAGGCAGCGACTGTTTACCCTTGCCTTACTTTTCTATTGCCAATGTTGTTTATTGGTGACACTTGTGTTTCTGATTTTGTGTTTCCTATGCAATAAACATTGATTTACCACTAAAAGATCTTAATCCTTCCAGTATTTATGAGCTGCTGTTATGATCCACAGGAAGTTCTTTTCTTTTTGATTTTCCTTTCTGGCTGACCATCTTCGAAACTTAGTAGCATAGCAGTTATTAGAGGCACATCCTAAAGCATCTGGACCCCAATGGAGGATTATCAGAGCCCCTATTTATCACAAGTTATTTATAACACTGGTCAATTTATATGGGGCATAGAGGCATTTTGCCCCCTTAGCCTTAGACTAGTTATTGCTTAAAGCAGAATGTGGATTAAATTCTGTAGATATGAGAAGAAGATAAATAATTCTGGGATAATGTTTATATGGGTGGATTCCTTTAAATAACCTAATAAGTTTCAATATTATTTTTTAATGTGAGCAAATAAATAAAAGGAGCCTCAATATACATTTGCAATGACAATATGCAATAGATCAGATTGTAAATTACTTTGGGCATCCTTCCCATGACAACAGCCAGCCATAAAACTGTTCTGTGGAACGTCCCCCAGCAGTAATTTATCTGCATAACCAGTGTTGCTTTTATTAGCTCTAGCTACAAATGTTCTGATTTACATTACATACTTCTGTGACATCTACCTGGTAGGTGATCACAATGACTGCTGCTGCAATTTCCTAGCAATAAGTGAATGTTTGAAGAATTCACACCTTTCTCTACATCAGGGACGATGATAAGCTCATCCTCATCAGTTTATATAAAATCCAGGCACACTTCTCATAGGCCATGTGCCTCATATGGGAAGTGATAATGACACACATAGGTAGGCCTTTATTAACTTTGTCTAATTTGAACTGTCAGGAAAGAAGATTTACAGAAACACATTGCAAGTGAGTTTTATAAAAAAAAGATATCATTCATTATTCCAGGGATACATTTAACAGGAAGAGGTACTAATATTTTAATGTAACTTCACCATGAAAGGGGTTATCCAGTAATGGAAACAGAGCAAATTTCTTCCAAAAACAACACCACATCTGTCCTTAGGTTGTGTGTGGAGGTGAATGGAGCCAAGTTGTAATACCACACACAACCTGAGGAGTGAGGTGGTGCTGTTTTTGAAAGATAAAAGCTCTCTGTTTCTATACCTTGATGACACCTTTAAATACCATATTTTCCAGCGTATAAGACGACCCCCAACTTTTACAGTTAAAATATAGAGTTTGGGATATACTCGCCGTATATGACTACCCCTCTAGTGTGATATGGTACCTTAACATTGTTCCCCCACACTAGGTTGTCGGCATAGTTCCCCCACACTAGGTAGGCAGCATAGTTCCCCCACATTAAGTTGTCAGCATAGTACCCCCACATTAGGTTGGCAGTATTGTTCCACAAACATTAGGTTGTCAGCATAGTTCCCCCGCATTAGGTTGTCAGCATAGTTACCCCCGCATTAGGTTGTCATCATAGTTCCCCCCCCATTAAGTTGGCAATATATTTCCCCCATATTAGGTTGTAATTCCCCTACATTAGGTTGGAAGTATAGTTCCCCCCACATTAGGTTGTAGTTCCCCCACATTAGATTGTAGTTCCCCCACGTTAGGTTGGCAGTATAGTTCCCCCACATTAGGTAGGCAGCATATTTTCCCCACATTAGGTTGTAGTTCTCCCACATTCGGTAAGCAGTATAGTTCCCCCCCCATTAGGTTGTAGTTCCCCCAGATTAGATTGGCAGTATAGTTTCCCCTACATTAGGGTGTACTTCCCCCACATTAGGTAGGCAGTGCACCCCACAGACATACAGCCTTCAGCCATATACAGTGTATGGCTGGAGGCTGTATGTCTGTGTACTGCCCCACTTCAGTGCTCTGACCACCTATCGGGGATCACGATCTACTGCTATGGCGTATAGACCATACCAGTGGGTCCCGGGACTGAAGGAGCGGTGATCGTTGCACTGAAGATGACTTGCTGGTAACTTACCATGCCCACGCGTCCTCGCTGCTCTGCTCTGCTGTTGCTATAGGTGCATGCATGGGACATCAGTAGTGTTGAGCGGCATAGGCCATATTCGAATTCGCGAATATTCGCGACTATATGGACGAATATTCGTCATATATTCGCGAATATTCCCATATTCGTAATATTCTCGTTTTATTTTTGCATATGCAAAAATTCGCGTATGCGAAAATAACATATGTGAAAAATTAGTATATTAAAAATTAGCATAAGCAAAAATTTGCATATGCGAAAATTGGCATATGCTAATTTTCGCATATGCAAAAATTTGCACACCAGTCTCACACAGTAGTATTAGAGCCTTCTTTACACCACACAAGCTGGAAGCAGAGAGGGGTGATCACTGTGATGTGTACTGTGAAAAAAAAACAAAAAAAAACCCCGAATATTCGTAATTACGAATATATAGCGCTATATTCGCGAATATTTGCGAATTCGCGAATATGCAATATTCGCGAATAAAATTCGTACTGCGAATATTCGCGAGCAACACTAGACATCAGTGACGTCACTGCGTGCGCTACCCCCGGTGGAACCTTCCTTTAGAAATACCACCCAAAATCAAAGTGGTCTTCCAAAGAAAATGGTTATTTTGCCAAATTTATTGCAGACTGAAAGTCTGTCATAGAAAATGTAGTCTGGGTAAAAGGTTGTTTGTCTCAAAGAGTGGGTCTTTTGGAGACAATGTGCACTACTTGGTAAAAGCTTAAATCAAGCTGTCATGATATCACATATCGTCATACAGTGAGGCAGTGTTTACCAACCTTTTTCGGCTCGGGGCACCCCTCCGAAAGAAACATTTTCGCGGGGCAACCCGACCAAAGTTGACGAGCAAAAAAAAAAAGAGGGCGCAAAATCCTATATCTTTATCAGTGGATATGTAGTTTAAAGTGCTGCTTTATACAGCAACTCACATGTGACGTCTTCTCTAATCAGCGTTGTTCCCTGTTTTTCTCCGTCCGGACCGTCCTAACCATTTCTTCCAGCCACAATTCTTCACCGTTAAACCTGCAAAACAAATCTATTAGGCTCTGCACTTTACCAGCATTGGCCTCCAGATTCCCCTTTTACAAGTGGAGAGAAATACAGGGGTGAATAGGTGTAAAGGGGTAACAGAGGGGTGTAGGGGGTGATAGAGGGGTTTACAGTGGTGGCATAGGGGTGTAGAGGAGTGTACATAGGTGACAGAGGGGTCTAGAGGTGTGTACATGGGTGGCAGAGGGGTGAAAAGGGGTCTACATGGGTGGCAGAGGGGTTTAGAGGGGTGTACAGGGGGGGCAGAGGGGTGTACATGGGTGGCAGAGGGGTGTAGAGGAGTGTACCTGGGTGGCAGAGGAGTGTACATGGGTGACAGAGGGGTGTACATGGGTGGCAGAGGGGTGTACATGGGTCGCAGAGGGGTATAGAGGGGTGTACATGGGGGCAGAGGGGTGTACATGGGTGGCAGAGGGGTGTAGAGGAGTGTACCTGGGTGGCAGAGGAGTGTACATGGGTGACAGAGGGGTGTACATGGGTGGCAGAGGGGTGTAGAGGGGTGTACATGGGTCGCAGAGGGGTGTACAGGGGTGTACATGGGGGCAGAGGGGTGTAGAGGGGTGTACATGGGTGGCAGAGGGGTGTAGAGGAGTGTACCTGGGTGGCAGAGGAGTGTACATGGGTGACAGAGGGGTGTACATGGGTGAGGGGGGGAGGATGGACATGGGTGAGAGGGTAGGGGTGGACATGGGTGAGAGATGGACATGGGTGAGGGGGGGGGGGGGGTGGACATAGTACAGTACCTTAAGCAAGCCATTTTTCTTCCCCGTTCTTCCCCTCTCCAGTAGGGCAACGAATCAGGGCTCCGGCAGGACAAACATTCACTGTGCCGCAAGGGGGAGGGGGATGCTGGGGCACAGGTCACTACACCGGCCGGCGCCGCTTCCGCATACTTCCCCTCTCTGGGCCGCAGGGGGAGGAGGAAGCTAAGGGATGCTGGGGGATGCTGAGGCCTAGAGCAGTAGCCCCTGATCATGTGACTCCTCCTCCTCCATGTGACTGATCACATGACGGTGACATCATTGCAGGTAAGCACACTGCTCCTCTAACTGATACAGGCGCACGCACAGCACACACAAACTTCTGTCCCCCCTGCGGTGCTGGGGAGGGAAAAAAAAACAAAAACTATTTTGACAGCAAAATCCCACGGCACTACGGGCAGTGCTGAACGGCACCCCAGTTGGGAATCACTGCAGTAAGGCATAACATTAATATTTTAGGACTCATCATGGCAAGGTATGTATATTTGTTCGAATATTCGCAGCTTTGCACCCATGAAAAACATTTTAGATCTTAGTTATTTCAACTGGTTGGCAAGAGCCTTGGTCCCAGGGACAGAGAGGTGGAAACAAACATCATGCATTCTTGTCCTAGATGACAAAACCAGGCACCATACCCATTTAAAGATCCATATCCAGTAGCACCTTGCTGCTTTCAGCAGCTAAGGGCTGACGCTTATAGCTGGCATGGAGAAATCTCTGTTAGTACCTAATTTACCTGTTTAGATGTTTCTGTCACAACTGACAGTGGCATTTAAACAGTAGTATGCTGCATCATTGCTGTTTCATGTCATTCCATTATGTTTTTTTGTGTAGTTTCCACTCCTTGTTTTGATTGAAAATACAAACCAAAATACTATTGCCCGGATTTACTAAGAGTGGAGTGGAGTTTTATTTGTGGGTTTTAATCCCCTACAAGTATTTTTCCAAGGTTTACCTACGTTTTGCACATTTCCATATATTTTGCTTTTTTTTACTCATGTTCTCAGCTGTGGGGTTTTCATTTTTTCCTCATCACCTTCTAAAAATCATAACGATTTAAATTTTGCACATAAAATTCCATATGATGGCTTATTTTTTGCGCCACCAATTCTACTTTGCAGTGACATTAGTCATTTTACCCAAAAATCCACGGCGAAACGGAAAAAAAAATTCATTGTGCGACAAAATTGAAGAAAAAATGTCATTTTGTATGTTTTGGGGGCGTCCGTTTCTATGCAGTGCATTTTTCGGTAAAAATAACTCCTTATCTGTATTCTTTAGCTCCATACGGTTAAAATGATACCCTACTTATATAGATTGGATATTGCTGTACTTGTAGGAAAAAAAATGGAGAGTTGGTTTTTATTTTTTATTTTTTTGGGCACAAAATCTGGCGCAGACACAATTTATGGTGCAATGTGCCAAATTCTGGCGCATAACCCAACAAAACAGGCCAGTTTTACAATAGTAAAACAGGGTCTATGTTTGAACTCAGCCTAAGTCTATGTTCACAAGTGTTGATTTGTTTGCAAATTTGTTCGTGCATTAGCTGTGGATTTCCTACAGATTTTGACTTTCCTATTAAAGTCAATAGAACAGTCAAAATCAGTAGCAAAATCTCAGCAAATCCTCAAAGCATCCTGAGTATGGGAGGTATAGTATGAACGGATCATGGGGGGACATGTATCATTGCATTTAGACAACTTTTCACGTCTACAAATTTTGCACAATTGCACTTTTTTTTGCATTTGTCCTGCGTTTTTTGGTGGATGATTTTCTAAAGTTGTCACCTGTTTGGTGTACCATACACCACTCTATCCAGTGGACTGGTATGTATCATTTGCGCAAAAAAAATTTGATGTTTTTTTTTTTTGCAAAAAATCTATGAGTGATAGCAAGGACACATAGAAAAGTGTTGGACGCTGAGCGATGCAGGAGCCAGCCCTCAGCACTGCAATATTACAACTACTCCCATCATGGGAAAGAATCTGTCCCATGATGGGAGTAGTTGTAGTTCCTCAGTGCTGAGGGACAGCTCCTGCATCCCCCGGCTGCGGGACTGTATTGGGACTGTTAGGACTACTATCCCCATGATGGGAGTTAAAGTCCAGGGGCTGAGGTGCAGATCGCAGCAGGTCATTCTCCAGAGACCCGCTGCAATCCGCATTTATTAACTCAAAAAGCCGGTGGTACATGCAGCTTCACTGCACTGCCGCCGGTGGTACATGCGGCTTCACTGCACTGCCGTTGACTCCTGTATACAGTGACATAATTCATAATCCTTGCCACTGGAACATGGCTATGATTGGTGAATAGTCTGTCCATGGTTGGAGTAGTAGTCCTAACAGTCCCAATACAGCCGAGGGATGTGCAAGAGCGGTCCCTCAGCACTGCGGTGCTACAACTACTCCCATCATGGGACACATAAATGCTCCATGATGGGAGTAGTAGTCCAAGGGACAGATCAGCAGAGGGACAGATCGCACTGGGTCTCACTCCTGAGACCCCCTGCAACCTTTACTATTCCGCCCCCTAGTGATGACATAATTAGGGGGCGGAGCTACACAGTCCAGGCCTGAAGCCAGGGTGGTAAGTATGGCTCTGTTCTCATTATGCATTTTGAATAATGGGAACAGAGCTTTTCTGGCAGTGTGTTCCCAAACAGGGAGTCTCCAGCTGTTGTTTAACTACAGCCCCCATGATGGGAGTTGTAGTTTAGAAACAGTTGAAGGCTCCCTGTTTAGGAACACACTGCATTATGTGCGCTCTCCCCAGGGGAGAGTGCAAAAAATGTACTAACACATTTTTCGTGTTTTTCTTTTTTTCTCATTTCAGATACGTGAATGCGGAGGACTACATCAGATTCTGTGGACTGCGACAATGACCACTGTTTTTTAATGTCAATAAAAGGGTTAACAAGGGCTGTGGGGGACTGTTTTCTTTTAACCCCTTAAGGACCAATGCAAATAAACCTGTACGCCCCTGAAAGACCAGGCCTGTTTTTTCAAATCAGGGATGTCTGTCTTTATTAGAGAATAACTCTGATAACGTTTTGCCAATCATGATAATTCTGACATTGTTTTTTGTCACAAGTTGTCCTTCATGTACATAGTAAAAGTAAGCCGATATCATTTGTAGTTTTTTTTTTACAATGCAAAAAATCATGAAATTTTTACAAAAAAATTACGATTTTTTGCTATTTTAACACTAATTGGTTGCATATATTTATACATACTGACCAAATAGTTTATGAAACTTATACTTTCAGATGTCTACTTTATTTTGACGTCATTTTTTAGTTTTTAATTAACATTTTAAATTAGTTAGAAGCCTAACAATTTAACTTGAAATTTTGAAAATTTAGAAAATTTGAAAAGTACATTTTTTTAATGTGCTTTGCAAGGTTTGCAGAAATTAAAAGGTAGTAGAACATAGGAACACCCCCCAAATGACCCCATTTTAAAAACTAGACCCCTCAAGGTATTTGCTAGGGGGTACAGTGAGTATTTTAACACCATAGTTTTTTGGCAGGAATTATTACAAAGTCAGTGTTAAAAATTCGAAAATTGCAATTTTTCACAAATGCATCATTTGGGGGGCATATTTTTTGTACATCACTTCTGATATTGAAAGAAATGCACCCTATATTTTATTTAGCTGCTTGTCCCATGTTCGGAAATACCCCCGCTTTGGCCATATATGGTTCCTTGGCCGCGTGGTAGGACTCAGAAGGAGAGGAGCGCCATTTGGCTTTCAGGGCAGAACAGTACCCCCACCCCCACAAGTGACCCCATTTATATACCGCACCCCTAAAATGTATTGGCTGGACCAGGGACCTCTCTGATTGGTCCTTGGTCGGCTGGCAGTATAACGCGTCTGTCTGTGACAGTTAAGGCTCCTGATGGATATATCCGCCATGTTGTGGGAATAAGCACCCGCTCATGGCGAATATATCCATTACTGCTGCGGCTGGGTAGCTCAGTGTGTCCGCTCATGACTGCTGGCGGAAAATCCGCCGCTATGAGTGGACGCACAAAGCTACCCAGCCGCAGCAGTGAGCTCATTACCGTGACTGCTGCATAATGTGTAGGATCACGTGGCGGACATCCGCAGCATATTACATGCTGCGGATGTCCGCCAATGCGATCCTACACATTATGCTTTTTTTTTTATTAGATTCATTTAATAAATGTATTTTTAATATATATTTTTTTTACACTTTTATTACATTTTTATTTATTTTTACACTTTTATTTTATTTATTTATTTATTTTTACACTTTTTAATGCACTTATTGCAGTTATATGCTGCCTGCCAGTTTTCACTAGCAGGCAGCATATTAGGACGTGCCTCTCAGGCAATACCCAGGGCAGACCTGGGGGTCTTTGTAAGACCCCCGGCAGCCCAGGTATGCAGCAGCACCCCCGCGATGCTCCGGGGGGTGCTGCAGGAGAGACAGAGGGAGCCCCCTCCCTCTGTCAGAACTCCTTACAGCGCGCGGTCACTTCTGACCGCGGCTGTAGGGGTTAAACTGTCAGGAGTGAAGTGAACTTCACTCCCGGCAGTGCGGCTACACACAGCACCCCGCGATCGCGCTGCGGGGTGCTGCAGAGGAGACAGAGGGAGCCCCCTCCCTCTGTCAAAACTCCTTACAGCACGCGGTCACTTCTGACCGCGGCTGTAAGGGTTAAACTGCCGGGAGTGAAGTGAACTTCACTCCCGGCAGTGCGGCAGGCCCCGGCCAGCCGCGTATTATACGCAGCACCCCGCGATCGCGATGCGGGGTGCTGCAGAGGATACAGAGGGAGCTCCCTCCCTCTGTCATAACACTTACAGCCCGCGGACACTTCCGACCGCGGCTGTAAGAGTTAAAACTGCCGGGACCGAAGTTTACTTCGGTCCTGGCAGTGCAGCAGGGTCCCGGCTGTGTGATACAGCCGAGTCCTTGCCGCGATCTCGTGGGTGCACTGGGCAGCACCCACGAGAAGAATGGACGAGTATAGACGTCCAGGTGCGGGAACGCCCGCCAACCTGGACGTCTATACTCGTCCATGGTCGTTATCGGGTTAAATAAATATTTTTTTCAATGTGTCATCTTTTTTATAATTGAATGTTGAGGCTTAGTAGTGGAAACCATCTTGTAGACGGAATCCATAACTAGGTGGTAACAGGCTGGCGTTATTTAGGCTGGGGAGGGCCAGTAACAACGATCCTCGCCCACCCTGGTAATGTCAGGCTGTTGTTGCTGGTTGGTATCTGGCTGAGAATGAAAATATGGGGAACCCAATGTGCTTTAAAAAAAAAAAAAAAAAGAAAAAAAAAAAAGGCATAGGGTTCCTCATATTTTCAGTATCAGCCAGATACCAACCAAGCAGCAACAGCTTAGCATTACCAGGGTGGGCAAGGACCATTGTTACTGGCCCTCCCCAGTCTAAATAACCCCAGCCTGTTACCACCTAGTCTCAGGGGCGCTATTGTTGACACTCCAGGCTTGTTGGTACAGCTCTTACCAGCACCCCTGTGGCGTTGGGAATCAGGGTAATAATTGGGCATTAGCACTAGCTGGTTTGTGGCTAACACTAAGCCCTGACTTAGTAATGGATTCAGTCTACGAGATGACTTCCACTACTAAGCCTGAAAATTCAATTATAAAAAAAACACGACACATTGAAAAAAAATTTTTACTTAAAAAAAATCCTCCCCCACAGCCCTAATTAACCCTTTTATTGACATAAAAAAACGCTGGTCATTGTCACAATCCACCGAATCTGATGTAGTCCTCCACATTCATGTATCTGAAATGAGAAAAAAAAAAGTTAGTACATTTTTGTCGCTCTCCCCTGGGGAGTGCGCCCATACTGCAGTGTAACAGGGAGCCTCCAATTGTTGACGCCTGCCTACTGTATCCTGTATGTACAGTCATCTATAGGCGGCTGAATGTACAGGATAGCGCACAAAGACTTAACCCAGAACTGCTCAGCAGCAACATGAGTTAACCCTTTCCTTGCTGGGCTCCTGTATAGTATACATGGGTACACTATGCACCCCTGTATACTATACAGCCAGGGGAGGTAAGTAGTGATACTCTCCACCCTGTATATGTATATATATTATGCATCATTCATTACGTCCTTACACTCTGTGGGCCGGGCGCTCAGCATCTGACCCACAGAGTGGTACCTGAAGGCAGTGAAAAAAATGACCACAGGGTACAAAAAATTATTGTTTCCACACACCAGCAAAAATGCAAGAAAAACTGACAAAACGCAGGAAAAAGCTGTGACAGTTTTTCTGGCGTTTTTGCTGGTGGATAGAAAACCTCAATGGAATCCTGGCCTCAAAGCAAAAGAGCAAAATCCCTGTGTCCCTGTTCAGTCTAGATCAGGTGTACAAATAAAACTGTGTGGAGATTTAGAACTTTGCATGAAATTTATCATGTGTCTTGCACAAGTATGGTAAATTTGGTGCAATTGCACCAAATTTAGACCAACCAAAATGATCTACAAAAAACATCTACCTACATCAAGATTGATACATGTCCCCCATAGGACATACATTAAATAGACTTCATGTCATTGGTTTCAACAAAAAAACACTAGAGTCAATCTTTTCTTAGCCGGAAATACTATGTAAATAAGACAGATTGTGAAGTTGTCTCTAGCCACTTATTTCCTTCCCATCAGCCATTGCAGAGGAAATGCAGCATTACAAACTAATCAATGATACGTATTGCCCTCCATTGAAGTTGTGGAAATGCTTGGTCTACTAGACCTATTACTTACCCTTTGATGTCTATATACTAGAATAGGGTATATAGAAACAGATAGTCAACAACACCAACTGGTTTCCCAGTGTTACAATTCACATGAGAGTCATTCAGATAGAACTCCAAAAATGGTAATATTATTGTGTAACAACATATTTAGCTGCCAGTAGAGTACACCTTTGTATCTGCATGTTCACATTGTCACTACCTATGCAGTAGCAGGGCTGGTAGGATGCACTAACATGTGCCACCAACACTTTATCTCAACATTAAGGGGGAGATTTCTCAAAACCTGTCCAAAGGAAAAGTTGCTGAGCTGCCCATAGCAACCAACCAGATTGCTTCTTTCATTTTTGAAATGGCCTCTGAAAGAAGCAATCTGATTGGTTGCTATAGGCAACTCAGCAACTTTTCCTCTGAACAGGTTTTGATAAATTCCACCCCTAATGTTTAATTTTTTTCTATGTTTTTGCATTGCTTAAAAGACTCAAGGACATACAGTACCCCCATGTCCCTAGTAAGAAAGATAGAAGACTGTGATTATGTTCACATGGCAGATTTCCTGAGCGGAATTCTCCTGGAATATTCCACTCAGAAATCACTGATTTCAATGGGACTCTGCTGCACTGTGCACACAGTGGAACGGCGCATTTCCAAGTGATCATAGTGCCCACTATTACATTCAAAGGTACAAAATGTCTATCCTTGCTTTACGGGCGGACATTACACACATTTTCGGCCGAGTGAACCCGGCCTAACTGGGACTGTCTAACTTTTCTCAACCTTTGTTAATCAGCTGATCAAATCAGATTTTCTTCTAAATCAGGAAAATCATCCAAATTAACATTTGATTAAATATATCTTGAAGAGGTGGGATGCCTAAAATACATACGATATGTGTATGTGAAGCCGCATAGAATTTTAAAGATTGTTTTGCAATAGAGCATTTGTGTCTCTAAATTATGGTTATGATATGATACATAGACTATTATGGGGTAATTGCAATTTAGTGGCTGTTATGTACATTTCCTCTATACTATTAAGAAGATTTTTTCCATTATATAGTTTTAATAGCGCTTATGTTTTCGCTTGCAGAGAGGCATGTCTATTGGAATACTTACATTTACTCATTCATACTTGTCTTTGGGGAGCATTTAGATTCTGACAATGGAATCAAAGTAAAAAAAAATTGACTCTCATTTCTATGTAAAAGCAATCTATTTGTCCATGGCTAACTGAAAATAGGAATTTTACACTTACGTTTTGAGAATGTATAGAGCATCTCAGTCAAATATGAACATAGCCGATGTCAAATCTTTCCAGCCATTTGGCGTGTAACAATTCAAAGGGTTTTTTTAAACCCTGAAACACCTAGCAGAAAAACTGGGCAAGTGAAATTTCAGAAAGTAACACATTTGGCAGTAAAAACATTAGTAAGATCTAAAAAAAATCCCTTATTTATTAGATTTGACAACTGGTGTCTGGGTGGTTCACATCTTGTCTTGCAGCATTGGGGTTGGGAAGGAATTTTGGAATTTTTCCTCTGTCATGGGGCAATTGCCTTTTGCCTCATTGGGGGGGGGGGGGTAGCCTTCTTCTGGATCAACATAGCAGGGTTTTAGGTTGAACTCAATGGTCTCTTGTCTTTTTTCAACCTTACAAATTATGTTACTATTGGGTTCAGGGATTCAACCAGGGCAGCATTGGCATAGAGGTTTTATGTTCTTCCTGTAGTTAAATAGGTTTCTTTCGCATTGTCCAGTTTCATCCCACACTTCATTCTGAAATATTACTTGGCATCTATTAATTTAAACCTACTATATTATGTGTTAGGGCAATCAGATTGGGAGCCCTGTTTTTTTCAGTTTCTTGACCTACCAGTGGGACAAAAGATGGCTACTCTGTCATGTATTTAGATTTCCAATGTTGATCTAAGATCTTTGCAAAACAGTAGTAAGAAATTTCAATGACTGATAACAGCCGTCATTAAAAAAAAAAAAAACTTTGATCGGTCAGGGTATCATTGCTGATATACCCACTGATTCCTAGATGGATTTAACACATGGCGAAGGTGTGGAGCATGCAGAAGCGCACTTGACCTGGCGATAACTAAGGATTTGGGGGGGGGGGATGGGCATGATGGCTCATAGCACTGGGAAACTCTCAGTATGTCTGTTTTTAAAATGACAGTAGAGCTTTAGGACCTCACTAGCAGCTTCAAAACAGATCAGCCCAAGGTTGGACAGTCTAATGCAGAGCTTCACTTACAATCAGTGTTACGTAATATTGTATTGGAATAATTCATAATCAAGCACCAGTACTAACTAGAATTATAGTGGTGAAAGAATCCAGTGCCCATGGTCTTCCAGGAGGATAGTTAAAACTATGAGGTTGGTCTTTTCATTTGCAAATAGTCAGATACATCTGAAAAACATAGGGTAGTCTTGAAGTTCTTTGGGCTTCTACTCTCCTTTTTGGCTCATTCTAGTGGTTGCTAAAAACTATTTAATACATTCAGTTTAGGGTATTAGGCTGCATTTCCACTTGGCAGTGTTTTTTTTTTTTTTTAAACTGCCACTGCAGTCTTTGAGCCAAAGGCGTATGTGTATGTAAATAGAATGGGAAATTTAAAGGAAGCATTTTCTGCTGAACTACAAAGTGTAAAACCAGCCTAAAAATATGAAGGATACTTGTCAGTGGGTCAGGCCAAAACATGTCTTTGAGTGCATTCTAGAAGCATTGCGAGCAATCAGTGAGACACACATCTGAAAAGTAGCCTTTGAGGGCCTTTTTAGAGGGTAGCAGGGAGGCCCTTTTAGAAGACCCAGTTTCAGACCACACCTGCAATCATTTAGATATCTGCCAAAGATATAACTGTATGGCATATTTGTCTGCCAATGAGTGTGTAAAGGATTTGATAAACAAAAAATGTATTCACATCTAGTTTCTTGATGTATTCATGCATGACTATTGCTTTGCTGTTTTCCAAATAGCAATTTTAGTGCCTCCTATGAGGCATGAGCATTGCTACATAGGCTCCCTACTTTCTGAATCAATCAATAGCTTTGGTGAGATTTTATTGTTTTAATATTCAATTTTTCAAAAATGAACCTACATATGACATGCCACAATATTGCTACTAGGAGTGTTTTCATATCCTCATTATATATAATAAAACATTGCACAATAGAGCCTTGTTTTAATCTCTTATAAAAAGAAGTCATATTATCCTGACTTAATCAAAGCAATTATAATATACGGAAGAAAGAACAGTCGTAGACGGAGGTAACATTGTGCTCTGCATAGGACAGGTTACTGTATGTAGCAATTTTTCTTGATTGCATTCATTTAATGGATTTGAGTTGCTGGAATGGGAAGATTTTAGGGGAGACGCGGCTGATACAGGGGTGATTAGTCACACTCGCAGGCTTGCAGCTGTAATTCAAATGTCTTCCATTCGGAGAGCTCTTCTTTGTGATTAGGAATAAATTGTAGGAACAGGTCAGTTGTAGAAATGCTTCAATTTGCCTTTACACAATGATGGTGGTAAATGAAGCAGTATTTTCTAAAAACCCCTACACCTCCCTTTTAGCTTTACGAAGCAGATGCTGCAAAATCTCCCCCGCCCCTTATCTCAGGCAAATTTATCCATTACTTATTAGGGCTATTACAGCCTAACAGGGCTTTTCTGCCATTAAATGCAGACAGTGGTGTCCTCTACCACCTCCCTAGGTAATATGTTGAGTCTTTACCACAAACAGAGGTTCTGCATGTGGGAACAAAATCACCAGTTTTGTATGTTACATGACCCTGGGAACAACTAATTTGAGGCAGGGGGAATCTCATTAAAGTAAACAGAGACAAATCATTTTCACGCAGGGAAACTCTATGGCTCTATGAAGCCGAGATGTCAAATTCACCTGCTACTGAGGGACAACAGGCTGATTAAAACTCAATAAGGACAATATTATCAGTAGTAAAGTCTGTTAGCGATATCACATACAGGTGGAAGGAGATACTTCGATTTGGCATGGTAGGAAAAATTACTGCATTACTGTACTCAGGAAGGGGCTATTATTGGTGAATAATGATCTAGGCTTTACAGAGCTATTGTGATAAGCAAGAGAACTGTACTGTATGGAAAGTATAAAAAATGTAAATACATGTATATAATAAATAACTCTAAAATATATTCATATAAATATATTAGTTTGTCATTAATTACTATTGTCATTAGAGATTTTTCAAAAATTCAATTTGTCCAAATCGACGAATTTTCCGAAAAGATTTGGTTCATTCCGAATTTATTTGCGGCTATTTCTGGCCTACAGAGACCCTCAATAGGGGTGTAGAACACTTTGCCTTGCTGTAACACGCATAGGATGTATGCCGGGTTAGTGAAATAATACTGTTATTCAGAATGACAATCACTGTCGCAGAACGGCACAATGACAGAGCCTAGAGGTAGCATCAGTATGAGGAGACAATATAGTGGCTGAATGACACAGTGTGGAGGTGGCGGAAGCATGAGGAGACCATAGCCTCAATAGGGGTGTAGAACACTTTGCCTTGTCCTAACACGCATAGGGAGTGTGCTGTGTTAGTGAAATTATACTGTTATTCTGTATGACATGCAGATTACAGGCATCTCTATTAGAATCACTGCCACAGAGCGTCTGGATGTGGCAGCAGGGAGACCATATGGCGTCAAAATTGAAGAGAATAAAGATAATTTTAATGTAATTTTTATTTAATTTAATGTGATTGCTTATTCTGGTAAGCTTTCGAGCTGGCGGTCCTCCGCCAGGCGAGATACCACTTGTTCCAGCCCCTGCCTCTCAGCGCCCCCCTGACTGTGAAAATGTGAATGTTTAATTTAATCAGTTATTGTTCATTGTTATCGCTCTATCAATTTTTTAAAATTTGAGATTTAATAATAATATGTGTGGTTAAAAAAGACCAAATTCTACAAGGAGTCACATGTCACATGGCGGCACAATGACAGAGCCTAGAGGTGGCAGCAGCATGAGGAGACCATATAGTGCCTGAATGACACAGCCTGGAGTTGGCGGCAGCATAAGGAGACCATAGGGCCTCACAATCCCTAAGATAAAAAGATAAAGTTTCAAATTTAAATTGCAGATTTATAGTAGCTATTGCTGCCATAAAAATGTTTAGGTAATGTCCACGCAGCATGAGGAGACAATATAGTGGCTGAATGACACAGCCTGAATTTGCGACAGCACGAGGAGAACATAAAGTGGCTGAATGACACAGCCTGGAGTTTGCGGCAGCATGAGGACACCATATGGGGGCTGAATGACACAGCCTGGAGTTTACTGGTGCTACCTCACAATCCCTAATATAAAAAGATGAATTTGCAAGTTTAAATTGAAGATTTATGGTAGCTAGTGCTACCATAAAAATGTTTAGGTAATGTCCCAGCAACAGGAGGAGACCATATAGTGTCTGAATGACACAGCCTGGAGTTTGCGGCAGCATGAGGAGACCGAATGTTTAATTTAATCAGCTATGGTTCATTGTTATCGCTCTATTGATTTTTTAAAATTTTAATTTAAGATTTAATAAAATGTGTGGTTACAAAAGAGCAAATCCAACAAGGAATCACATGTCATCTGGCAGCACAATGACAGAGCCTCGAGGTTGTAGTAGCATGAGGAGACCATAATCTGGCAGAATGACACAGCTTGAATTGGTGGCAGCAAGAGGAGACCATATAGTGGCTGAATGACACAGCCTGGAGTTGGCGACAGCATGAAGAGACCATAAGGCCTCACTATCCCTAAGATAAAAAGATACATTTTCAAATTTAAATAGAAGATTTATGGTAGCTAGTGCTACCATGAAAATGTTTAGGTAATATCCCAACAGCATGAGGAGACCATATAGTTGCTGAATGACACAGCCTGGAGTTGGCGACAGCGTGAAGAGACCATAGGGCCTCACAATCCCTAAAGATAAAAAGATACATTTTAAAATTTAAATTGAAGATGTATGGTAGCTAGTGCTACCATAAAAATGTTTAGGTACTGTCCAAGCAGCATAAGAAGACCACATGGTGGCTGAATGGCGCAGCCTGGAGCCGGTGGCAGCATGAGAAGACCATATAGTGGCTGAATGACATGGCCTGGAATTGGCGGCAGCATGAGGAGGAGACTAGAGATGAGCGAATTGAAGCTGACGAACCCAAATTCATTACGAATTTTATGAAATATTCAATTTGAAATGAATGCGAATATCGCCACTATTCTATCGTGTGAATCGCTTCATTAAACTCCATTTACTGCGGTCCAGGCTCCAGGGCATCTAAAATGGCAGATCCACATGTCAGTACATGGGGCAAGGAACGCCAGAAAGGCGGGAAGGCAAGGCAGGAGGGGAACTAGGCGGGATGACCCTGAATCACATGCAGGATGCAGCCTACCAGCAGCCAGTGACCTCTGTGATGTCACAGCCCTATACATTCGGCAGCCATTTTGAGGCTCGTCATATCTTTCATTACACTGCATAGAGATAGGATGGACATCGCTGTGTGTGTTACACAGAAAAGCTAATTCCAGCAGTGTTTCACATCCTAGTCACATCAGCATTCTGGTAGACAGAGAGCAGTATTTTTTTCACTGAAAAGGATTTTTTACTGCAGCCATTAACCCTTCCAGACACTTTCTAAAGCATTGTATTATAGAGAGGGGCAGATAGCTGTGTGTTGCCTCATACATTTCAACAAGCTGCCTCAACTTCATAAACCTTAGCAGAGGAGGCAGGAATAATTTTTCAGCGCAATTCTGTAGCTTTGTTCCACAACAAATCATCTTCTGGTTATACTAGTCTGTAGACGGTATAATACCTAGCAGTCCATTCCTAATAGTCTTTGACAATGTGCAATTTTGTGTTTAGCACACAGCTTTTTTGTGCTGCAGCACTGTTTTGTACTGCTGATGTTGTGCAAAAATACTTTTTTTAAGCGTACTGTACCTCATTTTTCTTCCCTCATAAGTGCATACCACATACATACATCTAAGTTGTGTACAATTTTGTACCTGTTAATCTGTCAAGGGCCTAGATACTGTGAAAGTCCAGGCAAAAGTAATCACTGGCTGGTGTTTTACTAAAATAAAAATTTTTAAGCTTGCTGTACCACATTTTTCTGCCCTCATCAGTGCATACCACATACCTACATCTAAGTGGTGTACTATTTTGTACCTGTTAATCTGTCAAGGGCCTAAATACTGTGAAAGGACAGCCAAAAGTAATCACCGCCTAGTGTTTTACTCCAATATGTTTATTAAGTGTATTGTAGCGCATTTTTCTGCCCCCACAAGTGCATACCACATACCTACATCTAAGTAGTGTACTATTTTAAACCTGTTAATCTGCCAAGGGCCTAGATACTGTGAAAGTCCATGCAAAAGTACTCACCGGATGGTGTTTTTACACAGATACTTTTTTAAGTGTACTGTAGCACATTTTTCTGCCCTCATAAGTAGTGTTGAGCGGCATAGGCCATATTCGAATTCGCGAATATTCGCGAATATATGGACGAATATTCGTCATATATTCACGAATATTCGCATATTCGTCATACTCTCGTTTTATTTTCGCGCACGCAAAAATTCGCGCATGCGAAAATTAACATGTGTGTAAATTCGCATATGCGAAAATTAACATATACTAATTTTCGCATATGTGAATTTCGCATATGCGAATTTTTCGTACGGCAGTCTCACACAGTAGTATTACAGCCTTCTTTACACCACACAACCTGGAAGCAGAGAGGGGTGATCACTGTGATGTGTACTGTGAAGAAAAAAAAAAAAAAAAAAAACGAATATTCGTAATTACGAATATATAGCGCTATATTTGCGAAATTCGCGAATTCGCGAATATGCGATATTCGCGAATAATATTCGAATTGCGAATATTCGCGAGCAACACTACTCATAAGTGCATACCACAGACGTACATATAGGTAGTGTACTATTTTGTACCTGTTAATCCATCAAGGGCCTAGATACTGTGAAAGTCCAGGCAAAAGCAATCACCGGCTGGTGTTTAACTAAAATATGTTTTTTTAAGTGTACTGTACCGCATTTTTCTGCCCTCATAAGTACGTAACACATACCTACATCTAAGTAGTGTACTATTTTGTACCTGTTAACCCCTTAAGGACCAATACAAATAAACCTGTACGCCCCTGAAAGACCAGGCCTGTTTTTTCAAATCGGGGATGTCTGTCTTTATTAGAGAATAACTCTGGTAACGTTTTGCCAATCACGATAATTCTGACATTGTTTTTTTTTCACAAGTTGTCCTTCTTGTACATAGTAAAAGTAAGCCGATATCATTTGTATTTTTTTTTTACAATGCAAAAAATCATGAAATTTTTAGAAAAAATTAAGATTTTTTGCTGTTTTAACACTAATAGGTTGCATATATTTATACATACTGACCAAATAGTTTATGAAACTTATACTTTCAGATGTCTACTTTATTTTGACGTCATTTTTTTGTTTTTAATTAACATTTTAAATTAGTTAGAAGCCTAACAATTTAACTTGAAATTTTGAAAATTTGAAAAGTACACTTTTTTTATGTGCTATGCAAGGTTTGCAGAAATTAAAAGGTAGTAGAACATAGGAACACCCCCCCAAATGACCCCATTTTAAAAACTAGACCCCTCATGGTATTCGCTAGGGGGTACATTGAGTATTTTAACACCATAGTTTTTTGGCAGGAATTATTACAAAGTCAGTGTTAAAAATTAGAAATTTGCAATTTTTCACAAATGCATCTTTTGGGGGCATATTTTTTGTACATCACTTCCATCACTTATTTAGCTGCTTGGCCCATGTTCGGAATTATCCCCGCTTAGGCCATATATGGTTCCTTGGCTGCGTGGTAGGACTCAGAAGGAGAGGAGCGCCATTTGGCTTTCAGGGCAGAACAGTACCCCCACCCCCACAAGTGACCCCATTTATATACTGCACCCCTATAAGTTATTGGCTGGACCAGGGACCTCTCTGATTGGTCCTTGGTCGGCTGGCAGTATAACGTGTCTGTCTGTGACAGTTAAGGCTCGTGATGGATATATCCGCCATGTTGTGGGAATAAGCACCCGCTCATGGCGAATATATCCATCACTGCTGCGGCTGGGTAGCTCAGTGTGTCCGCTCATGACTGCCTGCGGGAAATCCGCCGCTATGAGTGGACACACAAAGCTACCCAGCCGCAGCAGGGAGCTCATTACCGTGACTGCTGCATAATACATGGTGGACATCCGTAGCATATTACATGCTGCGGATGTCCACCAATGCGATCCTACACATTATGCATTTTTTTTTATTAGATTCGTTTAATAAATGTATTTTTAATATTGTTTTTACACTTTTATTAAATTTTTATTTATTTTTACACTTTTATGTTTTTTATTTATTTATTTTTACACTTTTTAATGCTAAGGAATACTTAGTATTCCAAAGCATTGCAGTTATATGCTGCCTGCCAGTTTTAACTAGCAGGCAGCATATTAGGACGTGCCGCGATGCTCCGGGGTACTGCAGGAGAGACAGAGGGAGCCCCCTCCCTCTGTCAGAACTCCTTACAGCGCGCTGTCACTTCTAACCACGGCTATAAGGCTTAAACTGTCGGGAGTGAAGTGAACTTCAATCCCGGCAGTGCGGCAGGCCCCGGCCAGCCGCGTATTACACACAGCACCCCGCGATCGCGATGTGGGGTGCTGCAGAGTAGACAGAGGGAGCCCCCTCCCTCTGTCATAACACTTACAGCCTGCGGTCACTTCCGGCTGTAAGGGTTAAAACTGCCGGACCAAAGTTTACTTCGGTCCTGGCAGTGCAGCAGGGTCCCAGCTGTGTGTTACAGCCAAGTCCCTGCCGCGATCTTGTGGGTGCACTGGGCAGCACCCACGAGAATAGTGAATGAGTATAGACGTCCAGGTGCCGGAACGCCCGCCAACCTGGACGTCTATACTCGTCCGTGGTCGTTATCGGGTTAATCTGTCAAGGGCCTAGATAATGTGAAAGTCCAGGCATAAGTACTCACCGGCTGGTGTTTTCACTCAAATACTTTTTTAAGTGTACTGTAGTGCATTTTTCTGCCCTCACAAGTGCCTACCACATACCTACATCTAAGTAGTGTACTATTTTAAACCTGTTAATCTGTCAAGGGCCTAAATACTGTGAAAGTCCAAGCAAAAGTACACACCTACTGTTGTTCTAGAAAAATACTGTTTTAATCATAGTGAAGCATATTATACTCCCCTCATATGTGCAATAAGTATGTCAGGCAGTGTAGTGCAATGACATGCCCAGTGGAGTGACAGAGGTCTAAATTCCTCAGGAAGAGGTCGCAGCAGTGCATGTGGCAGCCGGAGTCACAGCAAGAGGTCTGAGCTCCTGGTGTCAGCTAGCAGTTGAGTCTCGACAAGAACCCAGCAGCCTTGATTGATCAGTTCAATCGGTCATCCACTTCATTCCAAGTGAAGTGGGTTCCTCAGACTCACAATCCCGAAGATTAAAAGTTAAATTTTCAATTTTAAATTGAAGTTTTATGGTAGCTAGTGATACCTTAAAAATGTTAAAGTAATGTACAAGCAGCATGAGGAGACCATATCGTGGCTGAATGACACAGCCTGAATTTGCAACATTACGAGGAGAACATAAAGTGGCTGAATGACACAGCCTGGGGTTTGCGGCAGCATGAGGACACCATATGGGGGCTGAATGACACAGCCTGGAGTTTGAGGCAGCATGAGGAGACCATATGGGGGCTGAATGACACAGCCTGGAGTTTGAGGCAGCATGAGGAGACCATATGGTGGCTGAATGACACAGCCTGGAGTTTACTGCAGGATGAGAAGACCCTATAGTGGCTGAATGACACAGCCTGGAGTTTGCAACAGCATGAGGAGACCATATAGTGGCTGAATGACACAGCCTGGAGGTGGCGGCAACATGAGGAGAAGATATGGTGGCTGAATGACACATCCTGTAGTTCGCAACAGCATGAGGCGACCATATAATGGCTCAATGACACAGCCTGGAGTTTGCGGCAGCATGAGGAGACCATATAGTGGCTGAATGACAGAGCCTGGAGTTTGCGGTAGCATGAGGAGACCACATGGTGGCTGAATGACACAGCCTAGAGTTTAAGGCAGCAGGAGGAGACCATATAGTGGCTGAATGACACAGCCTGGAGAAGGCGGCAACATGAGGAGAAGATATGGTGGCTGAATGACACATCCTGGAGTTTGCAGCAGCATGAGACGACCATATAGTGGCTGAATGACACAGCCTGGAGTTTGCGGTAGCATGAGGAGACCACATGGTGGCTGAATGACACAGCCTAGAGTTTAAGGCAGTATGAGGAGACCATGTAGTGGCTGAATAACACAGCCTGAAGGTGGCGGCAAAATGAGGAGAAGATATTGTGGCTGAATGACACATCCTGCAGTTTGTGGCAGCATGAGGTGACCATATAATGGCTGAATGACACATCCTGGAGTTTGCGGCAGCCTGAGGCGACCATATAGTGGCTGAATGACACAGCCTGGAGTTTGCTGCAGCATGAGGAGACCATATAGTGGCTGAATGACACAGCCTGGAGTTTGCGGCAGCATGAGAAGACCATATGGTGGCTGAATGACACAGCCTGGAGTTTGCGGCAGCATGAGGAGACCATATTGGCTGAATGAAACAGCATGGAGGTGGCGGCAACATGAGGAGAAGATATGGTGGCTGAATGACACATCCTGGAGTTTGCGGCAGCATGAGGTGACCATATAATGGCTGAATGACACAGCCTGGAGTTTGCAGCAGCAGGAGGAGACCATATAGTGGCTGTAAAACACAGCCTGGAGTTTGCGGTAGCATGAGGAGACCACATGGTGGCTGAATGACACAGCCTAGAGTTTAAGGCAGCATGAGGAGACCATATAGTGGCTGAATGAAACAGCATGGAGGTGGCAGCAACATGAGGAGAAGATATGGTGGCTGAATGACACATCCTGGAGTTTGCGGCAGCATGAGGTGACCATATAATGGCTGAATGACACCGCCTGGAGTTTGCAGCAGCAGGAGGAGACCATATAGTGGCTGAATGACACAGCCTGGAGCTTGCGGTAGCATGAGGAGACCACATGGTGGCTGAATGACACAGCCTAGAGAAGGAGGCAACATGAGGAGAAGATATGGTGGCTGAATGATACATCCTGGAGTTTGTGGCAGCATGAGGTGACCATATAGTGGCTGAATGACACAGCCTGGAGGTGGCAGCAGCATGAGACGACCATTTAATGTCTGAATGACACAGCCTGGAGTTTGCGGCAGCATAAGGAGACCATATGATGGCTGAATAACAAATTCTGGAGTTTAACCCCTTAAGGACCGGGGTTTTTTCCGTTTTTGCATTTTCGTTTTTTTGCTCCTTGCCTTTAAAAAATCATAACTCTTTCAATTTTGCACCTATAAATCCACATGATAGCTTATTTTTTGCGCCACCAATTCTACTTTGTAATGACGTCAGTCATTTTGCCCAAAAATCTACGGTGAAACGGGGAAAAAAATCATTGTGCGACAAAATTGAAAAAAAAAAACGCTGTTTTGTAACTTTTGGGGGCTTCCGTTTCTACGTAGTACATTTTCCGGTAAAAATGACAGCTTATGTTTATTCTGTAGGTCCATACGATTAAAATGATACCCTACTTATATAGGTTTGATTTTGTCGGACTTCTGGAAAAAATCATAACTACATGCAGGAAAATTAATACGTTTAAAATTGTCATCTTCTGACCCCTTTAACTTTTTTATTTTTCCGTGTATGGGGCGGTATGAGGGCTAATTTTTTGTGATCTGAAGTTTTTAACGGTACCATTTTTGCATTGATAGGACTTATTGATCGCTTTTTATTCATTTTTAAATGATATAAAAAGTGACCAAAAATGCACTATTTTGGACTTTGGAATTTTTTTGCGCGCACGCCATTGACCGAGCGGTTTAATTAATGATATATTTTTATAATACGGACATTTTCGCACGCGATGATACCATATATGTTTATTTTTATTTACACTGTTTTTTTTTTTTTTTTAAAAAGGGGGGTGATTCAAACTTA
Source organism: Hyla sarda (assembly GCF_029499605.1). Classification (NCBI taxonomy): domain Eukaryota; kingdom Metazoa; phylum Chordata; class Amphibia; order Anura; family Hylidae; genus Hyla; species Hyla sarda. The sequence continues at coordinate 57,453,529 of NC_079199.1, forward strand.
ATAGGGGAAGAGTTAAATGATCTTTATTCACTTTTTCCCCCCTTTTTTTTTGCAGTGTTATAGGTCCCATAGGGACCTATAACACTGCACACACTGATCTTCATCATTGATCACTGCTTTCTCATAGGAAACCAGTGATCGACTATTCTGCCGCATGACTGCTCATGCCTGGTTCTCAGGCACTGAGCAGTCATTCGGCGATCGGACAGTGAGGAGGCAGGTAGGGGCCCTCCCGCTGTCCTGTAAGCAGTTCGGGATGCCGCGATTAGCCGCGGCTATCCCGAACAGCCCGACTGAGCTAGCCGGCAACTTTCACTTTCGCTTTTAGCCGCGCGGCTCAGCTCTGGCGCTGCGCGCTATTAGAGGCGGGTCCCGGCTTCACTATGACGCCGGGCCCGCCGTGATATGACGCGGGGTTACTGTGTAACCCCGCGTTATATCAGGAGAGCAGGACCAAGGACGTACCTGTACATCCTTGGTCCTTAAAGGGTTAAGGAAGCATGAGGAAATCATATATTGGCTGAATGACACAGCCTGGAGTTTGCGGCAGCATGAGGAGAACATTTGGTGGCTGAATGACACAGCCTGGAGGTGGTGGTAGCACTTTGAGAACATATGGTGGCAGAATGAGACAGCCTGGAGGTGTCAGCAGCAGGATCAAAAGTCCAGAAAGTGACCCAGTGACAGAGTGGTGTGGTGGGTGGCAATACCAATGCCCGGTGATGAAGGTGGGTGAAAAAAGGTCTGATGTGGAGGAATGTTTGTAACTGGGGAGCAGCGCCGTAAATCTGTTTTGCACTATCCATATTTGTGAAGTGTTGGTGTGGCACCATGGTCAATCTACTCTGATGCATCAGGCATTTGTGGGTGGAAATCCTGGTAGATTCATGACTGGTTCATCTTCACAAAGGTCAGTCTCTCCACATTTTTCGTGGACAGGCAAGTTCTCCTTGGGGTGACTATAGCCCCTGCTGCACTAAACACCCACTCTGGTGGCACACTACTGGCCGGGCAGGACAGCTTTTCCAGGGCAAACACTGCTAGTTGTGGCCACAAATCAAGTTTGGCTGGCCAGATGTCGAGCAGATCTTCAAGATGTGTTAGCATGTTCATGTCAAGATATGCCACTACCTGCTGATTCAGGTCCTGCTCCAGGTCTAGCTGCTGCTGATGAGTTTCGTCATTATGCAGGTGAAGAAAGGTACTCATGAGCGACTGTAGACACAGGCTGTTGCTGATGGAGCTGGTACTGCTCCTGCCACCACACCCCTCCCCAGCAGCAATGGCAGTGAAAGGTGAGCGCAGAGGGCCCCCCAAGTCAGAACTGTGAGAGGATGCCTGATGCAGCGGTTTTCCGCGAAACGCATTGCATTGTGGGTAATAAACCTATCTTGTTTCACCTGAGTTCCATGTGCCTGCTTGATCCTGAGTTTCTTGGAGGTGTCTGTGCGGCTGCGAGAGGATGGACGATGGTGTCGGCCAACTGACTACGTATGATGTCTCTGTAGTAGGTCAGTTTGTCCTCCCTCTCAATGGGTGTAAAAATGCCCCCCATTTTGTGCCAGAAGTGAGGGTCCAATAAGGTGGAGAGCAAGAAGTCATCCCGCTGCCGAATGGGGACAATTCGGCGGTCAATATGCAAGCAAGTAAGCATGCATCCTGCAATTTGTGCAAGTGACTCGGAGGGATTCCCTGCCTCCATCTCCACTGCATACTGCCACTGCCATGTGTCTGGGTTCTCTTTCTCGCCTTCCTAATAACCCCCTAGCTCCTCTCGCTGCTCCTGCTCCTCCTCTCCTGTCAGGTGACTAGAAAAACGGCCCATTTGGCATAACCTAAACTGTGCACCACTGTGCCCGTCCCCCTCCTCCTCCAGTTCAGCCCCCACAGGGCTCATGTGGCCGTGAGATGTAGGTGCCACGTTTCCAGTGCCCTGACCAGCCATTGTTTCCAGCACATGTTGTAGTAAAAGAGGCAGTGGAATTACAGTGTTTATCCCATAATCCCGGCGATTGACTAATAATGTGGCTTCCTCAAAGGGCCTGTGTAAACGCCAGGTGTCACGTATACGCTGCCACTGGTTACATTGAAGTTACACAGGGGAGTTCCACTATTCGCTTGGATCATCAAGAAATCTGTGATGGCTTTTCTCTGTTCGTATGACCGGTCCAACATATGGAGGGTGGAATTCCATCGTGTGGCAACGTCGCAAATCAGACTATGTTGGGGGATACCGTTCTGACACTACAGCTCAAGGAGGGTGTGCTTTGCAGTGTACGAGTGGCTGAAGTGCATGCAAAGTTTCCTTCCCATTGTTAGGATGTCTTGCAAATGGGGGGGGGGGTCCATCAGGAAACGCTTGACAACCAGATTGAACACGTGTGCTTGCAGGGCGCATGGCTCAGCCTTCCTTGTCGCAGTGTAGACAAGATGTTGAGGACACTGTGGAGGATGAGGAGGCGGAGTCGCACACTGTCACAGGCCCAACGGTCAAAGCATGGAGGAGGAAGTGGCTCTACCTGTCCAAGTTGCTGTGGTGGCTGTGCAGGGACCACATTCACCCAGTTGGCCGTGAAGGACATGTATTGTCCCTGACCATAGTTACAGTTGCAGCAGTCGGCGCTGCCATGCACTTTGGTACACATCGACAGGCTCAAGGACTGGCCCATCTGCTCTTCCACAAAATTGTGCAGGGCTGGTACTACCTTCTTCGCAACAAAATGACGGCTTGGGACTCTCCACATCGGCTCAGCACAAGCCATCAGTTCTGTGAAAGATGCAGAGTCCACCACTTGAAAAGGGAGGGACTGCAGCACCAGCAACTTAGACAGGAGCACATTCAGCTTCTGCGCCGTTAGATGAGTGGGCGCATGCTGTTGTCTCTTGGACATGGCTTTGTCAATGGATTAATAGTGGAATGATTGACTCAAAGAAGGAAGAACAGGAGCATCTGGAGCAACAAAAAGAGGGTATAACACACCACTTCCTTTGGCTAAGGTGGTGGAGCCACGGCTGGCTGAAACATGGAGTAGCGTGCCACTGGGTGATGAGGCACGCTTGATCACCACATCAGAGCCACGGTTCTCCAAGGCTGCTTTATGGTGGCGCAGCATTTGTTGACGCAGGGTCGTGGTGCAAACATTGTGATTCTGGCCACGCTTCACCTTCTGCCGACACATCTTGCTTGATGAAAAACTGCCACACCACGAGTAGCTGATTTTCTCATCAACAGTCTGCACTAATTGACTGCTACTGCCGCCGTCTCCACGAATCCCTGTTTCACTGCCTCACGGGAAGGTATGCTGCTGTGAAGCTGGTGGTCTCCCCCGGGCATGTTTGGCTCCAGAATTTCCATTTCTGCCACCATGCTGACTGCCAACCATGCTACCAGCTTGCTGGCTCAGCTGGTAAAACATGTTCAACCTGCAACCCTCTACTCCTGATGATGAAGCCCCTTCTGCACCCGGCTCCCAATTGCGATCGGTTTAATCATTATCATTAGAGATGAGCAAATCAAAGCTGACGAACCCAAATTCGTTACGAATTTCATGAAATATTCGATTCGCAACGAATGCGAATATCGCCGTGATTCAATCACGCGAATCTCTTCATTAAACTCCATTTTACAGAATTCCAGGCTATTGGAGACCTAAAATGGCGGATCCACATGTGAGTACATGGGGCAGGGGATTATGGGAGGGCGGGAAACAGCGGCGGGAATGAAGGTAGGCAGGCTGACCCTGAATCACATGTGAGATGCAGCCTATCAGTGTTCACTGACCCCTGTGATGTCACAGCCCCTATATAATCGGCGGCCATCTTGCCTCTCTTCATTTCATCTATGCACTCAGATAGAGAGGACGGGACTGCGTGTGTGTGAATAGCTCATACCACAGCGTTACACTGCAACTGCTAGTCACATCAGCATTAGGGAAAGACAGGACTGCAGGGCTGTTGTGTTCTCACTGGGGAAGAGCTTGCGATATATAAACCTCCTATTCACGTTACTGAGCATTGCAGCAGAGCGGGGCAGATAGCTGTCAGCTGCCTCATACAGATCTCCAAGCTGCCTGAACTTTCTGAAGCAAAAGTTTTCAGCCCAATTGAGTTTATTTTTTTTGCTCCACAAATCTTCTGCTGCTCAGAATTGTGTGACAGAGTGCTGTTCAGAAATACGTGATTGTTCAGTGGACTGTAGTGCATTTGTACCATTTTGTACCTGTTAATCTGTCAAGGGGCTACATACTGTGCAAGTCCAAACAATAGTATTCACTAGCTGGTGTTTTACAAAAATACAGATTTTTTTCTGCGTATAGTTGCGCATGTTACTGCCCTCATCAGTGCATACCGCATACGAACATCCAAGTATTGTACCATTTTGTACCTGTTAATCTGTCAAGGTGCTCCATTCCGTCAAAGTCCAAACAATAGTTTTCACCGGCTGGTGTTTTTAAGAAATACAGAGAGTCTTTTCTGCGTATAGTTATGCATATTACTGCCCTCATCAGTGCATACAGCATATGTACATCCAAGTATTGTACCATTTATAACCTGTTAAGCTGTCAAGGTGCTCCATACTGTCAAAATTCAAACAATAGTATTCACCTGCTGATGTTTTTAAAAAATACAGCGTTTTTTTCTGCCTATAGTTGTGCATATTACTGCCCTCATCAGTGCATACCGCATAGGTACATCCAAGTATTGTACCATTTAGTACCTGTTAATCTGTCAAGGTGCTCCATACCGTCAAAGTCCAAAAAATAATATTCACGGGCTGGTGTTTTTAAAAAATACAGAGTTTTTTCTGCGTATAGTTACGCATATTACTGCCCTCATCAGTGCAAACCGCATAGGTACATCCAAGTATTGTAACATTTAGTACCTGTTAAGTTGTCAAGGTGCTCCATACTGTCAAAGTCCAAACAATGGTATTCACCGGCTGGTGTTTTAAAAAAAAATACAGAGTTTTTTCTGCCTAGAGTTGCGCATCTTACTGCCCTCATCAGTGCATATCGCATAGGTACATCCAAGTATTGTACCATTTAGTACCTGTTAATCTTTCAAGGTGCTCCATACCGTCAGATTGTACCTGTTAATCTGTAAAGGGCCTACATACTGTGAAAGGACAGCCGTAAGTAATCACCTGCTTCTGTTTTAGACAAATACTGTTTAAAGAGTAGTGTAGCGTATTGTAATACCCTCATAAACGCACTAAGTATGCCAGGCAGAGAAGTGCCAGGACCTGCACAGAGGAGTAGCAGAGGCCTAAATACTTCAGGCAGGGTTGGCAGCAGACTTGGGGCGAGTGGCAGCAGGAGTCGCAGTGAGAGGCCTGAGCTCCCGTTATCAACCAGCGGTCGTGTCTCGACCAGCAACTGATCTGCTGTCGTCCATTGGTTAACACGCTCATCCACATCATCACAAGTGACATCTGACACCCCCAGTCAACAGTCGGTGGGTTCCTCAGACACAACCCTCAGTTGGCATGGCCCGGGAGCAGTACCTGTCCTTCCATTGCCTTTCTCCTATGCTGTTCCCTCTCCGAAAGAAGTATCTTATGCTGTAGGTTCAGCTCCACTATTTACTGAGGACGATCTAATAGAGGACAGTCAGCAGCTACTGGACAGCCAAGAAGGGGAGGAGACATGCGCCGCTTGCTCCGCTAGGCGGCCAAGCAGTGATGCGGAGAGTGAAGTGGGAGGTGGTTTTGCAAGGGTTCAGGGTACTGAAGCAGACACTGTTGGGGAACCTGAGGAGGACATCAGTGACATGCACACACCTGTTGATGATGAGGAAGCCGATCGCAATTGGGAGCCGTGTGCAGAGGGAGCTTCATCATCATCAAGAGAAGAGAGTTGCAGGTTGCCCTTGAGGCAGCAAGGCGGTAGCACGGTTGGCAGTCAGCGTGGTGGCAGGAGTGGAAATTCAGGAGCCAAATGTACCCGGGGGAGACCACCTGCTTCGCGGCAGCCTACCTTTCCGGGAAGTAGGTGAACAGGGGTTCCTGGAGACGGCGCCAGTAGCAGTCAATTAGTGCGGACTGCGGTTGGGAAAATCAGGTACTCGGCGGTGTGGAAGTTCACGTAGCCACATGCAAGATCTGTCGGCAGAAGGTGAAGCGTGGCCAGAGTCCCAATGTCGGCACCACGGCCCTGTGTCAACACATGCTTTGCCACCATAAGGCGGCCTGGGAGAACCGTGTCTCTGATGTACTGGTCCAGCCTGCTGCATCTCCCATCCGCTCCTTCCTTCATCCAGCCAAGGCTCCACCACCTCAGCCGAAGGGAGCTGTGTGTCAAACCCTCCTTCTGTTGCTCCTGCTTCTCCCGCTTTGAGTCAACCATTCTGCCAACAATCCATCGGCGAAGCCATGTCCAAGAGACAACAATTTGCGCCCACTCATCCAATGGCGCAGAAGTTGAATGTGCTCCTGTTCAAGTTGCTGATGTTGCAGTCCCTCCCTTTTCAAGTGGTGGACTCAGCACCTTTCAGAGAATTGATGGCTTGTGCCAAGCCGAGGTGGAGAGTCCCAAGCCATCATTTCTTTGCGAAGAATGCAGTACCAGCCCTGCATAAGTTTGTACAAGAGAAGGTGGGCCAGTCCTTGAGCCTGTCGGTGTGTTCAAAAGTGCACGGCAGCGCCGACGTGTGGAGCTGTAACTACGGGCAGGGACTATACTTGTCTTTTACGGCCCACTGGGTAAATGTGGTTCCTGCACAGCCACAACAGCAACTTGGACAGGTCACACTGCTTCCTCCTCCTCGCTCTGGCTCCAAGGCAGTTGGTCCTGTTACAATGTGCGACGCCGCCTCCTTATCCTTCACCGTGTCTTTGGCCTCCACTGCATGTCCAAATCTCGGTGGCCCTTCATCGTACCATGTGTGTAGGGCACGGCGGTGTCAAGCTGTTCTTCACATGGTTTGCCTTTCCGAACTGAGTCACACAGGGGAGGAACTGCTAAAGTTCATTCATAAAGAAATCCGAGTATGGCTTGCTCCACAAAATCTGGAAATGGGAACCATGTTGACCGACAACGAGAAGAACATTGTGTCCGCGCTGCGACAAGGAAGTGTGAAACATGCACCCTGCATGGCACTCGTGTTGAATCTGGTTGTCAAGCACTTCCTCAAGTCTTCACCCCATTTGCAAAACATCCTGAAAATGGCAAGGAAACTGTGCATGCACTTCAGCCACTCGTACACCGCCAAGCTCACCTTCCTTGAGCTGCAGCGTCAGAACGGTATCCGAAAACATAGTCTTATTTGTGACGTTGCCACACGTTGGAATTCCACCCTCCATATGTTTGACAGACTATACAAACAAAGAAAAGCCATCACCGATTTCTTGATGATCCAAGCAGATAGGAGTACTCCCCTGTGTAACTTCAATGTGAACCAGTGGCAGCTCACACGTGACACCTGCCGTTTGCTGAGGCCCATTGAGGAAGCCACATTATTTGTAAGTCGCTTGGATTACGCCATGAACGATGTAATTCCACTCCTACATTTCCTACAACAAATTATTAAAACCATGGCTGGTCACGGCAATGGAGACGTTACGCCTATATCTCAAGGCTACATGAGCCCTGTGGGGGCTGAACTGTAGGAGAAGGATGATGAGGGGCAGAGTGGAACACAGTTTAGGTTGGATGAGATGGCCGGTGTTTCTAGTCATCGGACAGGAGAGGAGGAGCAGGAGCAGCCAGAGGAGCTGGAGGGTTATGAGGAAGGCGAGACAGAGGATCCTGACACACTGTAGCAGTATGCAGTGGAGATGGAGGCAGGTAGTCCCTCCGAGTCACTGGCGCAAATGGCACGATGCATGCTCAGTTGCTTGCGTAGTGATCCCCGAGTTGTCAAAATTCATCAGCGGGATGACTTCTGGATCTCCACCTTATTAGACCCTCGTTACCATCCCAGAATGGGGGCCTTTTTTACACCCACTGAGAGGCCACATGGTCCATCCACTCGCAGATCTGACTAGGGGGGCCCTCTGCGCTCACCTTCCACTGCCATGGCTGCTGGGGAGGGGAGGGTTGGCAGGAGCAGTACCAGCTCAATCAGCAGCAGCCTGAGTCTACAGTCACTGATGAGTAGCTTTCTTCACCCGCATAGTGAAGCAACTCATTAGCAGCAGGTAGACATGGAGCAGGACCTGAACCAGCAGGTGGTGGCATACCTTTACATGACCATGTCAACAACCATTGAAGATCCGCTGGACTTCTGGGCAGCCAAACTTGATTTATGGCCGCAACTAGCAGAGTTTGCCCTGGAAAAGCTGTCCTGCCCGGCCAGTAGTGTGCCATCAGAGCGGTTGTTTAGTGCGGCCGGGGCCATAGTCACCCCAAGGCAAACTCCTCTGTCCACTAAAAATGTGGAGAGACTGACGTTTGTCAAGATGAATCAGGAATGGATCAGCCAGGATTTCCAGCCACCAATGCCAGATGCCTAATAGTAGATTTCGGCTCATCCGGCGTCTTTCAGGAACTACTTGCCTCACTGATGCTTCTGGCCTTGGGCCTTTAATTTTTGGAAGTTTAGAAGTAGCTAAATACATGCTTAATGCAAATGTCAACATTGATCTTTAAATGTAAGGGGTTATGAAACCCTCTTGGGTACTGCGAATGCCTGCTCCTAACTCATTCTGTGTCTTTCAGGAAATGCTTGCCTCCCTGATGCCTCAGGCCATGGGCCTTCAATTTTTGGATGTTTAGCAGTAGCTAAATACATGCTTAATGCAAATTTCAACATTGATCTTTAAATGTAAGGGGTTGGTTATGAAACTGTCTTGGGTACTGCGAATGGCTGCTCCTGACTCATTCTGTGTCTTTCAGGAACTACTTGCCTCCCTGATGCCTCAGGCCTTGGGCCTTCAATTTTTGGATGTTTAGCAGTAGCTAAATACATGCTTAACGCAAATTTCAACATTGATCTTTAAATGTAAGGGGTTATGAAACCCTCTTGGGTACTGCAAATGCCTGTTCCTGACTCATCCCGTGTCTTTCAGGAACTACTTGCCTCACTGATGCTTCTGGCCTTGGGCCTTTAATTTTTGGAAGTTTAGCAGTAGCTAATACATGCTTAATGCAAATTTCAACAATGATCTTTAAATTCTCGGCGCTCTGCCTGGGCCTTCTCCTACTCCATCGGGGCCGATCCGAGGACCTCACTAAACCATCCAATCGGTAGTAGAGACATGCGGTATGTACAAAGGGCAGGGACTTAATGAACCCGAGCTTATGACCCGTACTTAGTTGTAATTCTTCTTTCCTGGCAAATAATTACAATCCCTGATCCCTATCGTGAACGGGGTTCAGCGGGTTACCCACACCTGTCGGTGAAAGATAGACAAACACTGGTCCGTTCAGTGTTTTGCACGTGCAGCCCAGGACATCTGAAGGCATAACACACGTGTTATTGCTAGATCTCGCAATTGATCGTGCAATGTAAGGGGTTATTGAAGCCTCTTGGGTACCGCTGATGCCTACTCCTGACTGCTCCTGTGTCTTTCTAGAACTACTTGACTTCATGATACTTCTGGGCTTGGGCCTTTAGTTTTCGGATTTTTGAAATACATACATACATGCTTATTAAAATTTCAACATTTATGGTGCAATGTATGGGGTTATTAAACACTCTTGGGTAGTATTTTTTTCAAATTTTCGGATAATTATCACAGTAATAAACTTGAATTTTCCAGAATAATAACCATTACACCATTGTACGCTTGTTGTGTGTGATTTTTTAAGTATAATTTTTAAAAAAATACAGAGAGGGATGAACTCTGCTTCTTTATTTCATAAAAAAATTATTTTATAGAAGAATGTCTTTTGGTGGTCCACCGTCCTGCATTATAGAGTCTTCTGGACTCTTGGATATGCGCTTGTTCTTAAACAAAGGTACAAAAAACAAAAATGGCTATGGAGACGTTGCACCTACATCTTACGGCCACATGAGCCCTGTGGGTGCTTGTGAGATTAGATCCTTTGTACCCACACGGTGGGATCAGGGACACAAATTTTGATTTAAATTTCAAATTAAAAAATCACACATTTCAATGGTCTCCTCATGCTGCAGCCAACTCCAGGCTGCGTCATTCTGGTAATATATAGAGAGCGAATTCGGGTAGAAAACAGACATGGTGCACATCTACAATCTTGTATAATGATCTGATTGCTTCTCAGCATAATATCAAAAACTAACAGGTTGTTAGTATACATTTTTGATCAAAAAGTACAAGCCCACTCGCCACGTCAAGGCCACCTATTTAGAGTGGGTCCCTAATGTCCCCAGCATAAAATGGCGCAGCACTGGGTGGCGACCACCACCGCCGCGACACCAGTGCCCACAGGGGGGGGGGGGGGGAACGACCCACTGGCAGAGCTTGCACTGGTGTGGTGCTGTGCTGCGTCCGTTGCTGCCGCGGCGCCGTGTCTGCGGGGAGGTGCGACCCATAGACTGGTTTGAGTGGCATTGGGGCTGCTCTGCCAGTGGGTCGTTTCCCCCCCCGTGGGCACTGGTGTCGCGGCGGTGGTGGTCGCCGCCCAGTGCTGCGCCATTTTATGCTAGGGACGTTAGGGACCCACTCTAAGTAGGTGGCCTTGACGTGGCGAGTGGGCTTGTACTTTTTGATAAAAAATGTATACTAACAACCTGTTAGTTTTTGATATTATGCTGAGAAGCAATCAGATCGTTATACAAGATTGTAGATGTGCACCAAGTCTGTTTTCTACCCGAATTCACACTGTGTTTTCTATCCCCTCCTTTTTTTTTGTTCGAACATGTACTGCACTCTTCCCCACCCCCTCAGCCCAACCCTATATAAGTAGTAATTAGCTACATAAGGGCCATTTCTTTCCTAGCAGCCTCCCAGTCTGACTGGGAGAGTATGGTAAGTGAGCTATTAAACCTTGTTCGCACTGGTGTGGTGCTGTGTGGCGTCCGTTGCTGCCGCGGCGCCATGTCTGCGGGGAGGTGCGACCCATAGACTGGTTTGAGTGGCATTGGGGCTGCTCTGCCAGTGGGTCGTTTCCCCCCCCCCCGTGGGCACTGGTGTCGCGGCGGTGGTGGTCGACCGCCCAGTGCTGCACCATTTTATGCTAGGAACGTTAGGGATCCACTCTAAATAGGTGGCCTTGACGTGGCGAGTGGGCTTGTACTTTTTGATCAAAAATGTATACTAACAACCTGTTAAGCACCATGTCTGTTTTCTACCCGAATTCAATATATAGAGAGCACTCGCTGTCCTAAATTTTCATTAAAATTTTTCGTCAAAAATGTTTGTCTTTTTTATTAGGGATTGTGAAGCTTTGGTGCATACTCATGCATCACAACTTGGATTAGAAAAAGCTGGCTGGCACTGCCAAGCTTCCCGTGACTCCTATATGAACCAGGTCAGTCTCATAACAGTTAGTGGTGCTCAATTCCTTATGAAGACGAAGAGTATCCAAAATCCAAATATACAAAGAAAGGAGGAATGGCACTCACCGCTTACTTTAATTTCTTATCTTTTATTCTTCATAAAGTGCAGGTGCTTTAAAAAGGCATTTCACCCAGCCGGGTGTGGACGCCAGTGCGCGTGCTACAGGTAACAATTGTTTCGCTCTGGCTTGAGCTTCAACAGACCTTCCCTTTCCCATGCTCCTTCATTCCTTATAACACGTCATGAAGGATCCACGGGGCGGGGATTACAAGCACAATAGGTTAAAAACAGTGCAAAGTGCAAAAAACACATACAGTTAAAACCAAAAACTAAGTAACTACAGAAATAATCCTAAATCAATCCTGTCATTTAATCCTCCTAACTCTTGTGCACCAGTTTTCAAAATCCACTTTGCTTCAATCTCACGGAGGATTTTTTCATTATCTTTACCTTGAGTACAAATTAACCTTTTAATTCCCATAAATTTCAGAACCCTTGCATCTCCATTGTGTGCCGAATTAATATGTTCTATTAATCTCGGGGAACCTTTTCCTGATTTTATTGACCAGGTATGTTCCCGAAAACGTGTATTTAGTGCACGAATAGTGCTTCCTATATAAAATCTCCCGCAGGTGCAAACTAATGCATACACTGCAAAGGAGGTTTTACAACAAATAAATTCGGTAATGTTTTTTGTTTGGCCACCAATGGAGATGCATTTTCCTGGTTGGAAATATGCGCACCAATTGCATCGTCCACACTTATGATTCCCGACTACTGCGTTTTTTTCTAACAATGTTTTGTTACTTTCCTTTTCTTTATATTTACTACGTACCAATTCATCTTTTAGATTTTTTGTATGTTTAAAAGTAACTATTGGCTTATTTTTTCTGACATTACCTATAAGCGGATCTCTTTCAATCAAATGCCAATTGGAAAAAATAGCACTTTTTATTATTTCTGCTACTGGGCTATATTTAAAGGAAAAGCAGAACCTATCATTTTCGGGATTTTTAATTTTTCGTTTATTAGTTTTTTTATGGAGTAGAGTTTTTCTGTCTAATTTTCTAGCTCTAATTAATGCTTCAGTCAACACGGTCTGTGGGTATTCCCTTAACAAAAAGCGCTTAGTTAGGGTCTCGGCTTGTTGCTCAAATGTTTCATCCGAGCTGTTAATCCTTTTTAATCGTAAATATTGGCTGTATGGGATTGCGTTCCTGGTGTGAGTTGGGTGATAGCTCTGGTAATGTAAATACGAATTTGACACTGTTTCCTTTCTATAACCTTCTGTTTCCAGAGTACCATTTTTTGCTATCACACGTACATCCAGGAACTCCAATTCCTCTTTACTCCATTTACAGGTGAAGAACATGTTCATGTCATTGTTATTTAACAAGGACATGAACCCTTTGAAATCCTCCACAGACCCGTTCCAAAGTAGGAAAACGTCATCTACAAAAGGAAAATAACAACGTATATACTTAAGAAATGGGTTTTTTAAACAAAAAACATATTTTTCCTCAAAATGGGCAAGAAAAAGGTTAGCCAGGGTACATGCTACCGGGGTCCCCATCGCGGTCCCCCGGTTTTGGCTGTACCACTGGCTGCCAAACTTAAATACATTATTACCCAAAATAAATGAAAGAGATTCTCCAACAAATTTAATGGAAGCTTCACTTTTTCCTGCTTTTCCCAAGATTTCCTCAATGCACTTGACGGCTAACCCCTGGGGGATCCTAGTGTAAAGACTCTCCACGTCTATAGATGCTATTAGGAAATCATCCTGCCAGGGGATGCCATCCAGAGCAGTGAGGAAATCATTGGTGTCTTTTACGAGGGAGGGAACGTTCTGTAATAAAGGTCTAAGTAAACAGTCCATATATTTCGATAGGGACTCCGTTAGAGACCCCACCCCGGAGACAATCGGTCTTCCGGGTGGGGTCTCCAACATTTTATGTTTTTTCGGCAAGAAGTACCAGTTGGCCTCTTTTGGTGTTTCAGGAAACAACCGTTTTGCCAAATTCTCAGAGAGAATTCCCATTTCTACCTGTTTTCTTAGGAAAGACTGTAATTTAGATGTCAGAGTTTTCATGGGATTTTTTTCAAATTTTGTATAGGTGATCGGATCATTTAATTGGCGCAATGCCTCTTTTACATAATAATCTCTAGATAATATCACTGCGTTACCCCCCTTATCCGCCTTCTTTATAATTATTTCTTCATGATTCTTTAGCCATTTCAAGGCATCTAATTCTTCTTTGGTGAGATTAGGGGGGACGCAGGGATAAATCACAGCTCGTACTTCGGCTAATACTTTCTGTTGGAAAATATCAATGTTCCCTCCAGGAGTCAGCTGGGGTGAGAACCTTGACTTATTTCCAACTCTAAATTCTGCAATCTCAATAGTATCGGTCTCTTCTTTATCTAGAATATTTGATTCTTCACCCATTAAATCTAGAAGTACTCTAAGACCTTCCTTTTCTGTATCGTTTATCTCTCCCATAATACTAAAGCCCAAAGGGCCTATCACAGTTGGTACCTCTCCCTCCCTCCTTTTTTCCTCTTTTTCTACTTTATCTTTATCTAAAAAAAATCTCTTTAACCTCATCAGGACATAGGGCGTATGGATACGCCCTACATCCCGAGTCCTTAAGGACCGAGGGCGTATCCATACGCCCGTGGGAATTCCGGCCCCCACCGCTAGCCGGATGCCTGCTGAAATTGTTCAGCAGGCATCCCGGCATATCGCCCAGGGGGGTCATTATGCCCCCCCATGTCGGCGATCGCCGCAGATCGCTGGACAATTCAGTCCAGCGATCTGCGGCGATTCCGGGTCAATCGGGTCTCCAGTGAACCGATGAACCGGAATTACTGGCTGTTCGGGGCCGTCTCTGACGGCCCCGAACAGCCAGAGCCTGCAGGGGTGAGGTGGCACTGGTGCCACCTCACGATCACCCTGATTCGTCGGCCGGATTACCGGCCGACCAATCAGGGTGCCTGCTGCGGGTGTCACTCCCGCACCCGCTCCGCCCCTCTTCTGGAGGACGTGAGCGGGTGCGGGACGTGCACTCCGGGTGCTGGGGACCCCGATCCCCGGCGCCCCTGTTGGGATCGGGGCCCCAGGAGTAGCTGCGGCGGCGGGACTGACCTGCAGCGTCTGGATCGTTGGAGGTGAGTGACAGCCTCCTGCTGTTGCTTAGCAACAGCTCCCAGCATGCAAAAAGGGCATGCTGGGAGCTGTAGTTATGCAACAGCAGGAGGCAGACCACCACAACTCCCAGCATTCCCTTATGGGCATGCTGGGACTTATGGTTTTGCAACAGCTGGAGGCACATTCTTTCTATGGAAAAGTGTACCTTCAGCTGTTGTATAACTACAACTCCCAGCTTGCACAAACAGCTAAAGTGCATGCTGATAGTTGTAGTGGTGCATCTGCTGGTTGCATAACTAAAACTCCCAGCATGCCCGTTGGCTGTCGGTGACTGCTGAGAGTTGTAGTTTTGCAACAGCTGAAGGCACACTGGTTGTGAAACTCAGAGTTTTTTTTTTACCTAACTCAGTGTTTCACGACCGGTGTGCCTCCAGCTGTTGCAAACTACAACTCACAGCAGTCACCGTACACCATGCACCGTACATGCTGGGAGTTGTAGTTTTGCAACAGCTGGAGGCACACTGGTTGTGAAACACTGAGTTAGGTCACAAACTCAGTGATACATAACCAGTGTGCCTACAGTTGTTGCAAAACTGCAACTCTCAGCAGTCACCGACAGCCAACGGGCATGCTGGGAGTTGTAGTTATGCAACAGCTGGATGTCCCCCCCAATGTGAACGTACAGGGTACACTCACATGGGCGGAGGATTACTGTAAGTATCTGGCTGCAAATTTGAGCTGCCGCAAACTTTCTGCTGCAGCTCAAATTGCCAGCGAGAAACTACTGTGAACCCCCGCCCGTGCGACTGTACCCTAAAAACACTACACTAACACAAAAAATAAAATTAAAAGTAAAAAACACTACATTTACACATACCCCTACACAGCCCCCCTCTCCTCCCCAATAAAAATGAAAAACGTCTGGTACGCCACTGTTTCCAGAACGGAGCCTCCAGCTGTTGCAAAACAACTCCCAGTATTGTCGGACAGCCGTTGACTGTCCAGGCATGCTGGGAGTTTTGCAACAGCTTGAGGCACCCTGTTTGGGAATCACTGGCGTAGAATACCCCTATGTCCACCCCTATGCAATCCCTAATTTAGGCCTCAAATGCGCATGGCGCTCTCACTTTGGAGCCCTGTCGTATTTCAAGGCAACACTTTAGGGTCACATATGGGGTATCGCCGTACTCGGGAGAAATTGTGTTACAAATTTTGGGGGGTATTTTCTGCTTTTACCCTTTTTAAAAATGTAAAATTTTTGGGAAAACAAACATTTTAGGTAAAAAAATATTTTTTTTTTTTACATATGCAAAAGTCGTGAAACACCTGTGGGGTATAAAGGTTCACTTAACCCCTTGTTACGTTCCCCGAGGGGTCTAGTTTCCAAAATGGTATGCCATGTGGGTTTTTTTTTGCTGTCCTGGCACCATAGGGGCTTCCTAAATGCGGCATGCCCCCAGAGAAAAATTTGCGTTCAAAAAGCCAAATGTGACTCCTTCTCTTCCGAGACCTGTAGTGCGCCAGCAGAGCACTTTTCACCCCCATATGGGGTGTTTTCTGAATCGGGAGAAATTGGGCTTCAAATTCTTTGGGGTATTTTCTGCTATTACCCTTTTTAAAAATAAATTTTTTTTGGGAAAACAAGCATTTTAGGTAAAATTTATTTATTTTTTTTTACATTTGCAAAAGTCGTGAAACACCTGTGGGGTATAACGGTTCACTTAACCCCTTGTTACGTTCCCCGAGGGGTCTAGTTTCCAAAATGGTATGCCATGTGTTTTTTTTTGCTGTCCTGGCACCATAGGGGCTTCCTAAATGCGGCATGCCCCCAGAGAAAAATTTGCGTTCAAAAAGCCAAATGTGACTCCTTCTCTTCAGAGACCTGTAGTGCGCCAGCAGAGCACTTTTCACCCCCATATGGGGTGTTTTCTGAATCGGGAGAAATTGGGCTTCAAATTTTTAGGGGTATTTTCTGCTATTACCCTTTTTAAAAATAATTTTTTTGGGGGAAAACAAGCATTTTAGGTAAAATTATTATTTTTTTTTTTACATTTGCAAAAGTCGTGAAACACCTGTGGGGTATTAAGGTTCACTTTATCCCATGTTACATTCCCCGAGGGGTCTAGTTTCCATGTGGTATGCCATGTGTTTTTTTTTTTTGCTGTTCTGGCACCATAAGGGCTTCCTAAAGGTAACATGCCCCCCAAAAACCATTTCAGAAAAACGTACTCTCCAAAATCCCCTTGTCGCTCCTTCCCTTCTGAGCCCTCTACTGTGCCCGCCGAACACTTTACATAGACATATGAGGTATGTCCTTACTCGAGAGAAATTGGGCTACAAATACAAGTAAAAATTTTGTCCTTTTACCCCTTGTAAAAATTAAAAAATTGGGTCTACAAGAACACGTGAGTGTAAAAAATGAAGATTGTGAATTTTTCCTTCACTTTGCTGCTATTCGTGTGAAACACCCAAAGGGTTAAAACGCTGACTGAATGTCATTTTGAATACTTTGGGGGGTGTAGTTTTTATAATGGGGTCATTTATGGGGTATTTCTAATATGAAGACCCTTCAAATCCACTTCAAACCTGAACTGGTCCCTGAAAAATACTGAGTTTGAAAATTTTGTGAAAAATCGGAAAATTGCTGCTGACCGTTGAAGCCCTCTGGTGTCTTCCAAAAGTAAAAACTCATCAATTTTATGATGCAAACATAAAGTAGACATATTGTATATGTGAATCAAAAAAAATGTATTCGTAATATCCATTTTCCTTACAAGCAGAGAGCTTCAAAGTTAGAAAAATGCAAAATTTTCAAATTTTTCATCAAATTTACGGATTTTTCACCAAGAAAGGCTGCAAGTATCGACAAAAATTTACCACTATGTTAAAGTAGAATATGTCACGAAAAAACAATCTCGGAATCAGAATGATAACTAAAAGCATTCCAGAGTTATTAATGTTTAAAGTGACAGTGGTCAGATGTGCAAAAAACGCTCCGGTCCTTAAGGCCAAAATGGGCTCCGTCCTGAAGGGGTTAAGTTTAACTTTCGTATACTTCGGAACAGGTCAATTTCAAAATCTTCAAAATCAAATTTTTCTGTCAAACAAAAATTGAAGCCTTTTTTAAGTAGGGATTCAACTCCGGATTTCAATGCAATACCAGACAGGTTTATTACGCTTGCAGCGTCTTTTAAAGTAGAATCAGAGTTATTGTCCATAAGTCCGGGACCAAGATCTCCATTTTCTAGTCCTGCTGCCAAGAGACCCACTTCCTTTTGTGTTTCAAGGAGCTTTTTCTTTTTCCTTCCTCCTCTCCGTGTCCTTCTTTTTTCTTTTGTGTATTTTTCTCTACTTCCCCATTTTTTGATGGACCTTGGGGTTTATTCACATTATCTTCTCTCTGTATCCTTTTGTTTTCCAAATCTTCTGAACTACTCGAGTCAGATTCGGTGGTCCAGGTGTCAGAGAATTTTTTATTTTTATTTTTATTTCCCTTCTTTTTATAGAAGTTTCTACCTCCTTTCTTTACATTTTCATTTCTTTTTGGAAAAATATTGCCACTTTCGAAATCTTCACGATCGCGCAAAAATGTATCCCTTTTTGTATCCTTTATTATCCTTTGTAGATTTATTAATCTTTTTTCCAATTTTTTCATAAAATCATTATAGGCTTGTTCAGACACGTGTTTTTTAAGTTCCAACTTGGCTGCTTTTAATTCAGATGTTACATGATTGTATTCTTCAGTGTTTCTTTCTAACACTAGATTTAGCATGCCAAGGGAATAAGATTTATGCAGTTCTGTCCATTTCAACATAAAAGTGGGATCGTTTGCAAATTGGGACGCTTCCTTATAACCTCTAAGTCCTCTTGGGGCCCTTTCGCAATCCTGATATGATTCCAGGGAATTTATAGTCCAAAAGAGACGCGTCTCTTTTTCTGCAAGGTTTGAGATTTTATACTCAAGTGTTTTGGTGCTCATGAATTGACATGGATCTTTAGTGTTACAAAGTTTAAAAAATGCAATGGCGTCCTGCCTACCTGCTCGCAGTGATGACTCTGGTTCTTCTTTATCCTGCACCGGCAATGCAGTTTCCATTTCCATTCTTAAGCGAACAGTAAGTCACAGTTTCTATTGAAATAACAAGCTTTCCCAGGCGTGCTCAGGTCAAGAGGGAGCAAAGTTCTGATAATCACAACTTGGATTAGAAAAAGCTGGCCGGCACTGCCAAGCTTCCCGTGACTCCTATATGAACCAGGTCAGTCTCATAACAGTTAGTGGTGCTCAATTCCTTATGAAGACGAAGAGTATCCAAAATCCAAATATACAAAGAAAGGAGGAATGGCACTAACCGCTTTACTGTAATTTCTTATCTTTTATTCTTCATAAAGTGCAGGTGCTTTAAAAAGGCATTTCACCCAGCCGGGTGTGGACGCCAGTGCGAGTGCTACAGGTAACAATTGTTTCGCTCTGGCTTGAGCTTCAACAGACCTTCCCTTTCCCATGCTCCTTTATTCCTTATAACACGTCATGAAGGATCCACGGGGCGGGGATTACAAGCACAATAGGTTAAAAACAGTGCAAAGTGCAAAAAACACTCATGCATCAGCCAACTCCAGCCTGTGTCATTCAGGCAATATATGGTTTACTGATGGCGCTGCTGGGCCTGGGTTCTGGGAATTTCAAATTTTCTCATAGGTAGCACCCGCTATCCAAAATCTTTTTCAAAAATGTCTAAAATTGTGGTGTATTTTGGGGGGAATTGTGACGCCCTGCTGTGTATTCGTGAATCAGCCAACTGCAGGCTGTGTCATTCAGGCAATATATGCTTTACTGATGTTGCTCTGGTGGCTTGTTGGATTTAGTCCTTCGTACCCGCACGATGGGGTCCGGGACACTCAAAGTTTGTTTTCATTTTCAAATAAAAAAATGATGGCGCTGCTGGACCTGGTCTGGTAATTTCAAATTTTCTCAGAGGTAGCACCTGCTATCCAAAATCTTTTTCAAAAATTTCAAAAATTGTGTTGTTTTTTGGGGGGAATTGTGAAGCCCTGCTGTGTACTCATGCATCAGCCAACTCCAGGATGTGTCATTCAGACAATATATGGTTTACTGATGCCGCTGTGGGGCCTGGGTCTGGGAATTTAACATTTTCTCATAGGTAGCACCCGCTATCCAAAATCTTCGGTTAAAATTTCTTAATTCATCTTTTAAATCTTAGGGATTGTGAAGGTTAAGTGCCTACTCATGCTGCTGGCAACTCCGGGCTGTGCCATTCATTCACTATATGGTCTCCTCATGCTGCCAACACCTCCACGCTGTGCCATTCAGCCACTATATGGTCTCCTCATGCTGCCAACACCTCCACGCTGTGCCATTCAGCCACTATATGGTCTCCTCATGCTGCCAACACCTCCATGCTGTGTCATTCAGCCACTATATGGTCGCCTCAGGCTGCCAACATGTCCATGCTGTGTCATTCAGCCACTATATGGTCTCCCCATGCTGCCAACATGTCCATGCTGTGTCATTCAGCCACTATATGGTGTCCTCATGCTGCCAACACCTCCACGCTGTGCCATTCAGCCACTATATGGTCTTCTCATGCTGCCAACACCTCCACGCTGTGCCATTCAGCCACTAAATGGTCTCCTCATGCTGCCAACACCTCCACGCTATGTCATTCAGTCACTATATGGTCTCCTGACACTGATACCACCACCAGGCTCTGTCATTGTGCTGCTGTGCGGCAGGGATTCTAAAAGCGATGCCGGTAATCTGCATGTTATTCTGAATAACAGTATTATTTCACCACCCGAGCACACTCCATATGCGTTTTAGAACACAGCAGACTGTTCTATACCCCTATAGAGGCTGTATTTAGGCTAAAAATAGCCTTTTTAGTATAGATTTGCCGCGAAAAAATTCAGATCAAAACAAACTTTTTCGGAAAATTCGGCGATTCGACCGAATGGAATTTTTGAAAAGTTCGCTCATCTCTACTCATCACTACTTGCCCACCTAGTGGAGAAAGCGGCGGATGCCTTCTCCACTTCTTTTCTGGGCAGTTGCTGCTGACTGTCCTCTATTAGATCGTCACAGCATAAGATACTTCTTTAAGGAAGGGAACAGCATAATACAGAGGCAATGAGGGGACAGGGACTGTCTGAAGAACCCACTGACTGTTGACTGGGGGTATCATGTGTCGCTTGTGATGAAGTGGATGACCGTGTAACCAATTGATGACGGAAGATGGGTTGCTAGTCAAGACACGACCGCTAGATGATACCGGGAGCTACGGCCTCTCGCTGCAACTCCTGCTGCCACTCGCCCCTAGTCTGCTGCGACCTCTGCCTGATGAATTTAGGCCTCTGCCACTCCGCTGTGCACGTCCTAGCTGTTCTCTGCCTTACATTTTTAGTGCGTATATGAGGGGAGTACAATACCCTTCACTATGCTTAAAACAGTTTTTGTCTAGAACAGCAGCAGGTGTGTACTTTTGGCTGTCCTTTCACACTATCTAGGCCCTTGACAGATTAACAGGTACAAAATTGTACACTACTTAGTTGTACGTATGTGGTATGCACTTATGATCGCAGAAAAATCTGCTACAGTACACTTAAAAAAGTATCTGAGTACAACACCAGCCAGTGATTACTTTTGTCTGGCCTTTCACAGTATCTAGGCCTTTGACAGATTAACATGTACAATATTGCACACTAATTAGATGTAGGTATGTGGTATGCACTCATGAGGGCAGAAAAATGCGCTATAGTACGCTTTAAAAAAACGTATTGGAGTAAAACACAAGCCGGTAATTACTTTTGCTTGAACTTTTTCAGAATGTAGGCACTTGACAGATTAACAGGTAAAAAATTGTACACTACTTAGATGTAGGTATGTGGTATGCACTTATGAGGGCAGAAAAAATTGCCACAGTATGCTTTAACCCCTTAAGGATCAACCCCATTTTGGCCTTAAGGACCAGAGCGTTTTTTGCACATCTGACCACTTTCACTTTAAACATTAATAACTCTGGAATGCTTTTAGTTATTCTGATTCCGAGATAGTTTTTTCATGACATATTCTACTTTAACATGGTGGTAAATTTTTGTGGTAACTTGCATCCTTTCCTTGTGAAAAATCCGAAAATTTGATGAAAAATTTGAAAATGTTGCATTTTTCTAATTTTGAAGCTCTCTGCTTGTAAGGAAAATGTATATAAGAAAAAAAAAATTTATTCACATATACAATATGTCTACTTTATGTTTGCATCATAAAATTGATGAGTTTTTACTTTTGGAAGACATCAGAGGGCTTCAAAGTTCAGCATCAATTTTCCAATTTTTCACCAAATTTTCAAACTTACAATTTTTCAGGGATCAGTTCAGGTTTGAAGTGGATTTGAAGGGCATTCATATTAGAAATACCCCTCAAATGACCCCATTATAAAAACTGCACCCCCAAAAGTATTCAAAATTACATTCAGTCAGCGCTTTAACCCTTTAGGTGTTTCACAGGAATAGAAGCAAAGTGAAGGAGAAAATTCACATTCTTCATTTTTTACACTCGCATGTTCTTGTAGACCCAATTTTTGAATTTTTACAAGGGGTAAAAGGAGAAAATGTATGCTTATATTTGTAGCCCAATTTCTCTTGTGTAAGCACATACCTCAAATGTCTATGTAAAGTGTTCGGCGGCCACAGTAGAGGGCTCAGAAGCGAAGGAGCGACGAGGGGATTTTGGAGAGTACGTTTTTCTGAAATGGTTTTTGGGGGGCATGTTGCATTTAAGAAGCCCCTATGGTGCCAGAACAGCAAAACAAAACTCACATGGCATACCATTTTGGAAACTAGACCCCTTGAGGAACATAAGGAATAAAGTGAGCCTTAATACCCCACAGGTGTTTCACGACTTTTGCATATGTAAAAAAAAAAAAAAAAAAATTTTTTTTTACTAAAATGTGTTTTTCCCCCCAAATGTCACATTTTTCCAAGGGTTAATAGCAGGACATACCCCCAAATATTTTTAACCCCTTCTCTTCTGAGTATGGAGGTACCCCATAAGTTGACCTGAAATACACTACGGGCGAACTACAATGCTCAGAAGAGAAGGAGTCATATTTGGCTTTTTGAGAGCAAATTTTGCTCGGGGGGCATGTCGCATTTAGGAAGCCCCTAAGGTGCCAGAACAGCAAAAAAAAAAAACAAAAAAAAAAAACACATGGCATACTATTTTGGAAACTAGACCCCTTGAGGAACGTAACAAGGGGTACAGTGAGCATTTGCCCCCCACTGGTGTCTGACAGATCTTTGGAACAGTGGGCTGTACAAGTTTTCATTTTCACGGACCACTGTTCCAAAGATCCGTCAGACACCTGTGGGGGGTAAATTCTCACTGCACCCCTCATTACATTCCGTGAGGGGTGTAGTTTCCTAAATGGGGTCACATGTGTTTTTTTTTTTTTGCGTTTGTCAAAACCGCTGTAACAATCAGCCACCCCTGTGCAAATCACCTCAAATGTACATGGTGCACTCTCCCTTCTGGGCCTTGTTGTGCGCCCCCAGAGCACTTTCCACCCACATATGTGGTATCTCCGTGGTCGGGAGAAATTGCATTACAAATTTTGGGGGGCTTTTTTCCCTTTTACCCCTTGTGAAAATGTAAAGTATAGGGCAACATCAGCATGCTAGTGTAAAAAATTTAATTTTTTTTACACTAACATTCTGGTGTAGACCCCAACATTTCCTTTTCATAAAGGGTTAAAGGAGAAAAAGCCCCCCAAACCTTGTAACGCAATTTCTCCTGAGTACGGCGATACCCCATATGTGGCCCTAAACTGTTGCCCTGAAAAACGACAGGACTCCAAAGTGGGAGTGCCATGCGCATTTGAGGCCTAAATTAGGGATTTGCATAGGGGTGGACATAGGGGTATTCTACGCCAGTAATTCCCAAACAGGGTGCCTCCCGCTGTTGCAAAACTCCCAGCATGCATGGACAGTCAATGGCTGTCCGGCAATACTGGGAGTTGCTGTTTTTCAACAACTGGAGGCTCTACTTTGGAAACAGTGGTGTACCGGACGTTCTTATTGGGGGAGGGGAGGGGGGCTTTGTAGGGGTATGTGTATATGTAGTGTTTTTAACTTTTTATTTTATTTTGTGTTAGTGTAGTGTAGTGTTTTTAGGGTACAGTACCATGGGCGGGGGATTACAGCGAGTTTCCCAGTGCAAAATTTGCTGCATTTTAAACTTGCAGCGAGAGACCCACTGTAAAACCCTCGCCCATGTGAATGTACCCTGTACATTCACAGGGGGGGGGGTGCACCAGCTGTTGCAAAACCACAACTCCCAGCATGCATGGTCTGTTAGTGCATGCTGGGAGTTATAGTTTTACAACAGCTGGAGGCACACAGGTTAGGAAACACTGAGTTAGAAACAGACAATGTTTCCCAACCAGTTTGTCTCCAGTTGTTGCACAACTACAACTCCCAGCATGCCCAGACAGCTGAAGGGCATGCTGGGAGTTGTAGTTCGGCAACACCTGAAGGGCCAGATGTTGCTGAACTAAAACTCCCAGCATGCCTGGATAGTCAGTGCATGCTGGGAGTTGTTGTTTTGCAACAGCTGGAAGAGCACAGATTGGAGACCATTATACAATGGTCTCCAAACTGGGGCCCTCCAGATGTTGCAAAACTACAACTCCCAGCATGCCTAGACAGCCAAAGGCTGTCTAGGCATGCTGGGAGTTGTAGTTTTCAGACTCCTAGAAGCAGCAGTGAAGATCTTCACTGCTGCCTCTGAGGACCATATACTTACCTGCCGGTCCCGTCGCTGCTCGTCCACGTGGCCGGTCCCGCGCTGCTCCTCGGTCCCGCCGCTGCTCCAGGTAAGGCTGCCGGTCCCCTTGTGTTCCCCCCTTATGCCACAGCAGCCATCGTCCCCCGTTCTGCCAGACTTCCAGGGGCGGGCAGTGCGGGGGATATGAACTTTCACCCCAGGTCACTGTGATTGGGCCACAGGGACCAATCATAGTGATCACTGACCAGGAACATCAATGGATGGTCCTGGGGGGGTGAAGCAGAAGTTGTCCCCTGCTGGAAACAGCGGGACTTCTGTTGGTTAATCCGTGCGATGCTGCGCATCGCTGGGTTAACTGAATGTCATTTATAAACGTTTGGATGCGCGAACGCACTGCACAACTCGGCGTTTATATATGACATTCTGCGGGAAGGGGTTAAAAAATAAATGTATTGGAGTAGAACACCAGCTGGTGATTACTTTTGCTGGACTTTCACAGTATGTAGGCCCTTGATAGATTAAAAGGTACAAAATAGTACACCACTGGTATTAACTTATGAAGGCAGAAAAATGTGCTACAGTATGCTTAAAAAAGAACGTCTTTTTGCACAACACCAGCAGTACACAGTCACTGTGTACTAAACCCAAATTTGCACACTCTCAAAGACTATTAGGAAAGGACTGCTGGGTATTATACTGTCTACAGACTAGTATAACCAGCGGACCATTTGTTGTGGAAAAAAAGACACAATTGCGCTGAAAAATTATTCCTCCATCCTCTTAAGGTTCATCAAGATGAGCTAGCTTGTTGAAATGTATGAGGAAACACATAGCTGTCTGCCCCTCTCTGTAATACAATGCTTTAGAAAGTGACTGGGAAGTTAATGACTGCAGTAAAAAATCTTTTCTGTGCAAAAACGCACTGCTCTCTGTCCACCAGAACACTTATGTGGCTAGGAAGTGAAATGCTGCTTTTATGTGTTACACACACAGGACATCTGTCCTATCTCTCTGCACTGAAAGGATGAAGTGACGATCCGGAATATGGCTGCCAATTATATAGGGCTGTGACATCACAAGGGTGACTGGCTGCTGATAGGCTGCATCTTGCATGTGATTCAGGGTCATCCTGCCTTCCCACCTTGCCATAGTTTCTTTCTCCATGTCCTCACATGTGGATCCACCATTTTAGATTCCCTGGAGCCTGGACCACACTAAATGGAGTTTAACCCCTTAAGGACTCAGCCCATTTTGGCCTTAAGGACTCAGACAATTTAATTTTTACGTTTTCATTTTTTCCTCCTCGCCTTCTAAAAATCATAACTCTTTTATATTTTCATCCACAGACTAGTATGAGGGCTTGTTTTTTGCGCGACCAGTTTTCCTTTGTAATGACCTCACTCATTATATCATAAAATGTATGGCACAACCAAAAAACACTATTTTTGTGGGGAAATTAAAACGAAAAACGCAATTTTGCTAATTTTGAAAGGTTTTGTTTTCACGCTGTACAATTTATGGTAACAATGACATGTGTTCTTTATTCTGAGGGTCAATATGATTAAAATGATACCCATTATTACATACTTTTATATTATTGTTGCGCTTAAAAAAAATCACAAACTTTTTAACCAAATTAGTACGTTTATAATCCCTTTATTTTGAGGACCTCTAACTTTTTATTTTTCCGTATAAGCGGCGGTATGGGGGTATTTGCGCCATGATCAGTACTTTTTTTTTAAACCACATTTGCATATAAAAAACTTAATACATTTTTTATAATTTTTTTTTAATAAAATGTATTAAAAAAGTAGGAATTTTTGACTTTTTTAATTTTTCATTCACGCCGTTCACCGTACGGGATCATTAACATTTTATTTTAATAGTTCGGACATTTACGCACGCGGCAATACCAAATATGTCTATAAAAATTTTTTTTACGCTTTTTGGGGGTAAAATAGGAAAAAACGGACGTTTTACTTTTTTATTGGGGGAGGGGATTTTTCCCTTTTTTTTTACTTTTACTTTAACATTTTTTTTACATTTTTCTTTACACTTGAATAGTCCCCACAGGGGACTATTCATAGCAATACCATGATTGCTAATACTGATCTGTTCTATGTATAGGACATAGAACAGATCAGTATTATCGGCGATCTTCTGCTCTGGTCTGCTCGATCACAGACCAGAGCAGGAGACGCCGTGAGCTGGACGGAGGAAGGAGAGGGGACCTCCGTGCGGCGTTATGAATGATCGTATCCCCGCAGCAGCGCTGCGGGCGATCCGATCATTCATTCAAACCACGCACTGCCGCAGATGCCGGGATCTGTATTGATCCTGGCACCTGAGGGGTTAATGGCGGACGCCCGCCATTGCCGGCGGGTCCCTGGCTGCGATCAGCAGCAGGGATCAGCTGCGCATGACACGGGCATCACTCCGATGCCCGCGGTTATGCACAGGACATAAATGTACGTCCTGGTGCGCTAAGTACCACCTCACCAGGACGTACATTTACGTCCTGCGTCCTTAAGGGGTTAATGAAGTGATTTGCGTGATAGTATTTTTAGTATTTTTAGTATTTGCGCGATATTCTCTTTTATTGCAAATCAAATTTTTTCTGAAATTCGTTACAAATTTGGATTCATCAGCTTCGATTCGCTCATCTCTAGTTACAACCAAGGACGTACCGGTACGTCCTTGGTCCTGCTCTTCCGATATAACGCGGGGTTACACAGTAACCCCGCGTCATATCATGGCGGGCCCGGCGTCATAGTGAAGCCGGGACCCGCCTCTAATAGCGCGCAGCGCCGATCGCGGCGCCGCGCGGTATTAACCCTTTAGCCGCGCGCTCAAAGCTGAGCTAAAAAAATGAGCCCTCATACCGCCCCATACACGGAAAAATAAAAAAGTTATAGGGGTCAGAAGATGACAATTTTAAACGTATTAATTTTCCTGCATGTAGTTATGATTTTTTCCAGAAGTCCGACAAAATCAAACCTATATAAGTAGGGTATCATTTTAATCGTATGGACCTACAGAATACACATCAGGTGTAATTTTTACCGAAAAATGTACTACGTAGAAACGGAAGCCCCCAAAAGTTACAAAACAGCGTTTTTTTTTCAATTTTGTCGCACAATGATTTTTTTTCCCGCTTCACCATAGATATTTGGGCAAAATGATTGACGTCATTACAAAGTAGAATTGGTGGCGCAAAAAATAAGCCATCATATGGATTTTTAGGCAAAGAGCAAAAAACGAAAATGCAAAAACGGAAAAACCTCCGGTCCTTAAGGGGTTAAGGGGTTAATGAAGTGATTTGCGTGATAGTATCGCGGCGATATTATCTTTTATTGCAAATCAAATTTTTTCTGAAATTTGTTACAAATTTGGATTCATCAGCTTCGATTCGCTCATCTCTAGTTGCAATAATTATTGTCTTCATATAGAGGATGAGGATCTGCTGACAAAGTGAGGAGCCAATGATGTTTGCATCAAACTCTGCAAAGGGAAGATGACTGAAAAAAGTCTAGACTAGTTGCAGAAGAAAAAGACTATAGAGAAGATGTCACCTGTGAGTAACTATATCATGCGTGTATCCAACCTGACTGTGTCCCATCAGTGCTGTAGTCACTTGTAAGGTGTACATCTCCCAGCATACTCTTACTACTGCGTAGATCATACTGGGAGCTGTATGTTCACATGGTAAAAACTTATTTAGCACTTCCTCTTACACAACAATTTGCATATTTGATTATTATAGTCCAAATAACTTTTTGCGGCACGATACATCGTCACACCATTTGGGGATTATTTTTTTTTTAATCCAGGCTTTACAGGTATAGTCTGGCTTTAGAGAATGTTTCTGATAATCTAATATGGCGAGGCCCTTCTGGATCAACACTGTTTTCAACACATGGGATGTGTCTATTAAAAATAATTAGTTCTTAAAGGGGTACTCCGCTACACCATCATTCGGAACATTTTGTTCCGAATGCTTGGAGAGGGTGACGGGGATTGTAACGTCATGACCACGCCCTTCGTTACATCACACCATGCCCCCTCCCCTAGACTTGCATTGAGGGGGCGTGATGACCGCAACGCCCCCTCCTATAGACTTGAATTGAGGTGGCATGGTGTGATGTCATGAGGGGTGTGACAACCCCTGCCACCTGCAGCCAGCGTTTTAAACAAATGCTGGGTGCTTCACAGAGATTGCGGGGGGGCCCAGCTGCGGGACCCCCACAATCAGAAATCTTATCCCCTATCCTTTGGATAGGGGATAGGATGTCTAGGGACGGAGTGCCCCTGCATTCACTGCGTAGCATGCGCTGCTCAGTTTTTTGTAACTGGAAATAGAACATTCACATTGGGTTCTTTCCTATATAATACCAGAAGATCACAAATATTTCCATTATTTTTTACCACTGATGTCCTCGCTGATTATTATAGAATGTTAGTCTTCCAATACCCTTGGAAAAATTATAAATTATGTGGTTATTTAGCAATTTGTATAAAAATACCCTATGAATCCTAGAAGGTATTGCCCTATATTTCATCTGAAAAGAAGGCTAAAGCTCCTTATAATATCCAAGTACTGTATAGTCCATTAGCATTTATTAATTTATCAAATGCAACAGCATAAACAAGAAAAAGCAAAGATAGTAACATTTTCTCTGCTTGTTGTATGGCTAGGAAGAAGTTAAGCCAAATGTATTGAATGCAGTGACTATGGTTCCTGCACTATTTCAGCATTTGTCATCATGTAAACTTAACACCTAGAGAGAGCTTTGTCAGTTACAAAAAAGAGGAAATGAAGCGAGAGTAAGTCTCATCTTCTTCTCCTTGTTTTATGCTTGGTTGGTGAGACATCATTTGCAAGCTGTTAATAATTACTTGCAAAGCAACGCACCACCTTCCGAACCAAATTCATTTTCTGCTGCCGTCTCTTTTTATTTTCTTATTTGTTTGATGGTGCACACAACAGTTTCTTGCAGTTTCCAGGCTGTTAAAATGTACTGCTACTTTGTTCTACTTGAAAAACAAGACTGGAATGAAGGTGATTTCATTTGTAGCCAAGTACCCAGAGATTCCCTTTGGATTGTGTTTGTAGGTATGTCAGGGTGTTAGTTGGTAAACATGTACTGTGAGGATGACTTCACAAGGATTCTAAATGTGTGTTTATGGTGTTTAACCACGAGCTGTGAATTACAATTTATAGGTACAGAAGTAAATTTATTGTTACTATTGAATCGGATCCCAAGTATTACTCCTCAACCATTTCCATATGCCACAAGAGAATCATTAGAGATTGGTACAATTTCCTGCAGGGCTGGTGCAAGGATTTTTGTCACCCTAGGCAAAAGCTAATTTACCACCCCTTGAGGCCACCCATTGGCCCGCCCTTTGACATGCCCCACCTTACTACTGGGGTGACATACTTTAACGAGCCCCCACCTCATGTAATTTGCTAATTAGCTTACTACTGGGGTGACACAGTGTAACAAACCTCCTCCTAATGCTGCTGGCTGAGCGAGTGGTTTGGATGCTAGTTGTCTAACTTTCTTGTGGCAGGCAGAGCGGCGCTCCCCCATCAAGAGGGTGTTCTAGGCAGCTGCCTATTTTGCCTATAGGCTGAGTGAGGCCTGATTTCCTGCTATTTCCTACTATTGAATGACATAAATTATATGTATAATACTGTATTCCTGAATATTGGGCTCTTATTAGTTTACTTTAGCATTATGCTCTACAAGTGCTCCAACAATCACAATTCAGAGAGAACCTTCTTGAATAGACTGCTCTACACTGGATTGCTATTTCTCCATAGAGATCAAAGAAAGTGGCTCCTTGGTTTTAAGAGTGTTATTCTGCTATAAGAGGGTATCTTTTTATAGGACATTTGATTGATCCTTTTTTATGGAGCCTTTTAGGTTTGATTCTTCTTAAATGTCACCACTGCCTTATTTTATAGGTGAATATCTTTATACACAGTCCCACTCTTCTCTTTAGTCAAGGGCAGACCAGTCGTAGCCATAAAGGTTCCACTTTCAAGGTATGGTAGTATAACAATCATAATTACTAGAGATGAGCAAACTTTTGAAAAATTGGATTTGGCCGATTCAAATTTTTAAAAAAAATTTGGTTCGACCAGAATTTATTCGCTGCAAATCTATATTAAAAATAGCTATTTCTGGCCTACAGAGAGCCTCAATAGGAATGTAGAACACTTTGCTGTTTTCTAACACGCATGTGGAGTGTGCTGAAGTAGTGAAATAATACTGTTATTAAGTATGACATGCAGATTACAGGCACTGCTTTTAGAATCACTGCCAAAGAGCGGCACAGTGACAGAGCCTCGAGGTGGCATCAGTATGAGGAGACCATATAGTGACTGAATGACAGAGCGTGAAGGTGTTGGCATCATGAGGAGAGCATATAGTGGCTTAATGACACAGCGTGGAGGTGTTGGCAGCATGAGTAGACCATATAGTGGCTAAATGACACAGCGTGGAGGTGTTTGAAGCATGAGGAGACCATACAGTGGCTGAATGACGCAGAGTGGAGGTGTTGGGAGCATGAGGACAGCATAAAGTGGCTGAATGACACAGCGTGGAGGTGTTGGCAGCATGAGGAGACCATATAGTGGCTGAATGACACAGCGTGGAGGTGTACACAGCATGAGGAGAGCATATAGTGGCTGAATGACACAGCGTGGAGGTGTTGGCAGCATGTGCAGATCATATAGTGGCTGAATGACAAAGATTGGATGAGACTGAAGCATGAGGAGGCCATGTAGTGGCTGAATGACACAGCGTGGAGGTGTTGGCAGCATGAGGAGACCATATAGTGGCTGAATGACACAGTGTGGAGGTGTTGGCAGCATGAGCAGACCATATAGTGGCTGAATGACACAGCTTGGATGAGACTGAAGCATGAGGAGACCATATAGTGGCTGAATGACACAGCGTCAAGGTGTTGGCAGCATGAGGAGACCATATAGTGGCAGAATGACACATCCTGGAGCTGGCAGCAGCACTAGAGCTTCACAATCCCTAAGATTAAAATATGAATTTTGACATTTAAATTGAAGATTTATGGTAGCTAGTGATACCATAAAAATTTTTTAGGCCCAGACCAAGGCCCAGCAGCATCTGTAAACCATTTATTGGCTGAATGACACAGCCTGTAGTTGGCTGAAGCATGAGGAGACCATATAGTGTCTGAATGGCACAGCCAGGAGTTGGCAGCAGCATGAGTAGACACTAGGACTTCACAATCCCTAAGATTAAAAGATGAATTCTGAAATTTCAACCGAAGATTTTGGGTAGCTAGTGCTACCATGATAAAATGTTTATTCCCAGACCCAGGCCCAGCACCATCAGTAAACCATATAGAGCCTGAATAACACAGCCTGGAGTTGGCTGAAGCATGAGGAGACCATATAGTGTCTGAATGTCACAGCCTGGAGTTGGCAGCAGCATGAGTAGGCACCAGGGCTTCACAATCCCGAAAAAAAAAAAAAAAAAAGACAACGTTTTAAATTTAAACTAAAGATTTTGGATAGCTAGTGCTACCATAACAAGATTTTTATTCCCAGACCCAGGCCCAGCAGCATTAATAAACCATAAATTGCCTGAATGACAAAGCCTGGAGTTGGCTGCAGCATGAGGAGACACCAGGGCTTCACAATCCTAAGAAATAAAGACGAATTTTGAAGTTGGAGTTGGCAGAAGCATGAGGAGACCAATGAAATTTATGATCTTTAAATTTAAGATTTTTAAATTAAAAGTGAGAGTTTTGAAATTGAACTTTTAACTCCCAAGTTTTGGTGTCCCGGGCCCCGACGTGTGGGTACAAAGGACCAAATCTAGTCACAAGTCGCATGGCAACACAATGACAGAGCCTGTAGGTGGCATCAGTAGGAGGAGACCATATAGTGGCTGAATGACTGCCTGGAGTTTGTGGCAGCATGGGGAGACCATATAGTGTCTGAATGGCAAAGCCTAGAGTTGTCGGCAGATGAGGAGACAATAGGGCCTCACAATCTCTAAGAATAAAAGATTAATTTTGAAATCACTATTGAAGATGTATGGTACGTAGTCGTGTGCAAGTAGAACCAATGTGTGGGGCGGCACCACTCACGAACCTCTTCAGATCACCACTATCGAATATATAAAGCTGTCAAACCTGGTTCCCGGTGCGGGGTGCGAAGTACAAGATGCACAAATGCAATAGCAGTATCCAGAGAAAGAAAATGAAGACCGCACTCACCAATCCAGGGAACTGTGTTTGCTTTATTCAGGAACAAACATGGCAGCAGACAATGTGCAAAACATAGTTCCAAACACAGGTGTGGGGCGTGAGAATCAGGGCAACAAGTCGTTTCACGTCATGACTGATGCTTCATCTGGCCTGTCTGAAGGGGATGTTCCCTGAGTTTTATACCTGTGCTCAAGTGGGGGGAACCCTTAGCAACAGCAAAAACCATTAGTGAAAATAAAATATGTAAAAATAATTAATAAGCAATATTATATTACATAATTAAAAACATCACCAGCAGGGAAAACATTTTTCATATTCCATGGACATGCAAAAGTTAATAAGGCCTAAGAAAAAGTACCTAAAAAAATAGCAGCAGGGGAGTGTTACAGAAACTGGGAGAGATTGATGTGCTTGTTAAAAGGGTACTCCGGTGAAATCCTTTTTTCTTTTAAATCAACTGGCTCCGGAAAGTTAAACAGATTTTTACATTACTTCTATTAAAAAAATCTTAATCCTTCCTGTGCTGCTGAATACTACAGAGGAAATTCTTTTCTTTTTGGAATGCTCTCTGATGACATCACGATTACAGTGCCCTCTGCTGTCGTTATTATAATAATAATAAGCCTTTATTTATTTATTGTTGTCCTTAGTGGGATTTGAACCCAAGGCCCCAGCACTGCAAGGCAGCAGTGCTAACCACTAAGCCACCATGCTGCCCTTATCATATGTCTGCTATGCACGGTTGCTAAAATGGACAGATCTGTCAGCAGAGAGCACTATGCTTGTGATGTCATCAGTGTTCCAAAAAGAAAGGAATTTCCTCTGTGGCATTCAGCAGCTAATAAGTACTGGAAGAATTAATATTTTTTAATAGAAGTAATTTACAAATATGTTTAACTTTCTCCCACCAGTTGACTTAAAAGAAAAATGGTTTTCACCAGAGTACCCCTTTAAGCTCCAGAGCTCCAGTGGCATCCAGCCGGAAGATCCACTTGGCCACTTGTTGGAGCAAACGAGTGTTGCGGTCAATCCCAACCTCAGGAAAAACTCTCTCAAGTCCCATGAATTTTAAGTCAGCAGGACAACTGCTATGATTGGTGAGTGCGGTCTTCATTTTCTTTCTCTGGATACTGGTATGGTACGTAGTGCTACCATAAACATATATAGGTAATGTCCTAGGCCAAGCAGCATCCCCAAACCATGTAGTTGCTGAATGACACAGACTGGAGCTGGCTGAAGCATCAGTAAACCATACATTGGATGAATGGCACAGCCTGGAGGTGGTAGAAGCATGAGAAAAGACCATATAGTGGCTAAATGAGAAAGCCTGGAGGTGACAGCAGCATCAAGAGTCCTGAAAGTGACCCGGTGACAGATTGGTGCAGTGGCTGGCAATACCAGTACCCGGTGACAAAGGTGGGTGAAAAAAGGTCTGATGGAGGAATTTTTGCAACTGAGGAGCAGAACCTTAAATCTGTTTGGCACCATCCATATTTGTGAAGTGTTGGTGTGGCACTATGGTCAATCTAGCATGCATCAGGAATTGATGGTTGGAAATCTTGGCTGTTCCATGCCTGATTCATGTTCACAATGGTCAGTCTCTCCACATTTTTTGTGGACAGGCGAGTTCTCCTTGGGTTGAATATGGACCCTGCCGCACTAAACACCCACTCTGATGGCACACTACTGGCCGGGCAGGACAGTTTTTCCAGGGCAAACTCGGCTAGTTACATCAACAAATCAAGTTTGGCTGCCCAGGTGTGTTGGCATGGGCATTTCAAGGTATGCCAGCACTTGCTGGTTAAGGTCCTGCTCCATGTCTACCTGCTGCTGATGAGTTGCTTCACTATGCGGGCAAAGAAAGTTACTCATCAGCGACTGTAGACTCAGACTGCTGCTGATGGAGCTGGTACTGCTTCTGCCACCCCACCCCTCCCCAGCAGCCATGGCAGTGGAAGGTGAGCGCAGGGGGCCCCGCGATTCAGACCTGCGAGAGGATGGACGATGGTGTCAATAAGCATCGGCACTCTGACTACATAGGATGCCTCTGTAGTAGGTAATTTTGTCCTCCCTCTCAGTGGGTGTAAAAAGGCCCCTATTTTGTGGGTGTAGCGAGGGTCCAATAAGGTGGAGATCGAGAAGTCATCCCGCTGCCGAATGGTGACATTTCGTCTGTCACTACGCAAGCAGGTGAGCATGCGACCCGGAGGGACTCCCTGCCTCTATCTCCACTGCATAGAGTCACGATGTGTCTGGGTCCCTGTCTCGCCTTCCT
Organism: Hyla sarda; assembly: GCF_029499605.1. Taxonomy (NCBI): domain Eukaryota; kingdom Metazoa; phylum Chordata; class Amphibia; order Anura; family Hylidae; genus Hyla; species Hyla sarda. The sequence goes on from NC_079199.1 coordinate 57,488,435, forward strand.
CATAACCCTCTAGCTTCTCTGGCTGCTCCTGCTCCTCCTCTCCTGTCAGATTATTTGAAAAACCGCCCATTTGGCAAAACCTGTACCCCTCCCCTCCTCCCCCTCCAGTTCAACCCCCACAGGGCTCATGTGGTCGTGAGATGTAGGCACCATGTCTCCAGTGCCCTGACTAGCCATCATTACCAACACGTGTTGTAAGAAATGAAGCAGTGGAATGACATTGTTCATCCCATAATCCTGGTGACTTACTAATAATAACAAAGGGCCTGAGCAAACGGAAAGTGACACATATGAGCTGAAACTGGTTCACATTTAAGTTACACAGGGGAGTACCCCTATCCGCTTGGATCATCAAGAAATCGGTGATGGCTTTTTTCTGTTTGTACAGTCGGTTCAACATATCGAGGGTGGAATCCCAACGTGTGGCAACGTCACAAATAAGACTATGTTGGGGGATACCATTTTGACGCTGCAGCTAAAGGAGGGTGTGCTTTGCGGTGTACGAGTGGCTGATGTGCATGCAAAGTTTACTTCCCATTGTTAGGATGTCTTGCAAATGGGGGGAACACTTCAGGAACTGTTTCACAACCAGATTGAACACGTGTGCCATGCAGGGTGCATGGCTCAGCCTTCCCAGTCGCAGCCATGCAAGATGTTCTTCCCATTGTCAGTCACCATGGTTCCCATTTCCAGTTTTCGTGGAGTAAGCCATGCTACAATTTCTTTACAAATTACTTTTAGCAGTTCCTTCCCTGTGTGACTCTTTTCTCCAAGGCTAACCATGTGAAGAACAGCGTGACACCGCCGTGTCCTGCACAGATGGTATGCTGAAGTGCCATTGAGACTTGTCTGGGCAGTGGAGGCTGTGGACACGGTGGAGGATGAGTAGGCGGAGTCAAACACTGTCACAGGACCAATGGCCTGAGAGCATGTAGGAGGAAGCGGCGTGACCTGTCCAAGTTGTTGTTGTGGCTGTGCAGGAACCACATTCACCCAGCGAGCCCTAAAGGGCTGATCAAGGAATGATCCCTGATCATAGTTACAGCTCCAGACGTCGGCGCTGCCCTGCACTTTGGTACACACCGACAGGCTCAGGGACTGGACAACCTTCTCTTCCACAAAATTGTGCAGGGCTGGTACTGCCTTCTTCGGCTTGAGGAAGTGCACACAGCTCACAAAACAACTTGTTCGGCTGCCCCAACTCCATCCCACTCCCCCGCCTGTACCCTGCTTGTTGTCACAGCTCCGTGAATAAAGAAGTACCTGCCTGGTGAGTGTTGCTCCAACTTTTTTCTTCTTCCACTTCAGTTTCTTCGCAAGAAATGAGGGCTTGGCACTCTCTACCTCGGCTCGGCGCAAGCCATCAGTTCTCTGAAAGGTGCAGAGTCCACCGCTTGAAATGGGAGGGACTGCAGCACCAGTAATTTAGACAGGAACATATTGAGCTTCTGCACCATTGGAGGAGTGGGTACATACTGTTGTCTCTTGGACATGACTTCACCGATGGATTTCTGGCAGAATGGCTGACTAAAAGTAGGAGGAGAAGGAGCATCTAAAAGTAGGAGGAGCAGGAGCATCTGGAACGACAGTATGACACATAGCTCCCTTCAGCTGAGGTGGTGGAGCCTTGGCTGGCTGAAAGAGGGAGCAGTGTGCCACTGGGTGATGCAGCAGGCTGCACCACTACATTGGAGCCATGGTTCTCCCATGCCGCTTTATGGTGGCAAAGCATATGTTGACACAGGGCCGTGGTGCCAACATTGGGAGCCTGGCCATGCTTCACCTTCTGCTGACATATCTTACATGTGGCTTGATTAAAAACTGCCACACTGCCGAGTAGCTGATTTTTCTCACCAACAGCCCGCACTAATTGACTGCTTCTGCCGCCGTCTCCAGGAACCCCAGTACAACTACCTCCCGGGAAGGTAGGCTACCGCCAAGCAGGTAGTCTCCCCTGGGCACGTTTGGCTCCAGAATTCCCCTTCTGCCACCACGCTGACTATCAATGATGCTGCTGCCTTGCTGACTCAGCTGCTGCCTAATGGGCAACATGCAACTCTCTTCTCCTGATAAAGCCCCTTCTGCACCCGGCTCCCAATTGCGATTGGCTTCATCATCATCAACAAGTATCTGCACGTCACTGATGTCCTCCTCAACTTCCGCAACAGTGTCTGCTTCAGGACCCTGAACCCTGGCAACACCGCCTCCCACTTAGCAGAGGAAGAGGCAGATACCAGTCGGTGATTACTTTTGCCTGGACTTTCACAGTATGTAGGCCCTTGACAGATTAACAGGTACAAAATAGCGCACTACTTAGATGTACGTATGCGGTATGCACTTATGAGGGCAGAAAAATGCGCTAAAATGCACCTAAAACCACTGTAAGTTTTTTTAGAACACCAGCCGGTAATTACTCTTGGCGGTGCTTTCACAGTATGTAGGCCCTTGACAGATTAACAGGTACAAAATAGTACACTACTTAGATGTAAAAATGCGGTATGCACTTATGAGGGCAGAAAAATGCGCTACAACGAGCCTAAAAACTCTAATTTTTTTTAAACACCAGCCGTTGATTACTTTTGGTGGTCCTTTCACAGAATGTAAGCCCTTGACAGATTAACAGGTACAAAATAGTACACTACTTAGATGTACGTATGCGGTATGCAGTGATGAGGGCAGAAAAATGTGCTACAATACGCCTAAAAACTCTGTATTTTTGTAAAACACCAGCTGGAGATTACTTTTGTCTGTCCTTACACAGTATGTAGGCCCTTGACAGATTAATAGGTACAAAATAGTAGACTATTTAGATGTACGTATGAGGGCAGAAAAATGCGCTGCAATGCGCCTAAAAACTCAGTAATTTTTTTAAAACACCAGCCGGTGATTACTTTCGCCTGTCCTTTCACAGTATGTAGGCCCTTGACAGATTAACAGGTACAAAATAGTAAACTACTTAGATGTACATATGCGGTATGCACTGATGAGGGCAGAAAAATGCGCTACAATATGCCTAAAAACTCAGTATTTTTGTAAAACACCAGCTGGTGATGACTTTTGTCTGTCCTTTTACAGTATGTGGGCCCTTGACAGATTAACAGGTACAAAATAGTACACTACTTAGATGTACGTATGCGGTATGCACTTATGAGAGCAGAAAAATGTGCTACAGTACGCTTAAAAAAACTTTGTAAAGTACCAGCAGTACACAACAGGGCTGCAGCCAAAAAAAGCTGTGTACTAAACACAAAATTGCTCTCTGTCACAGACTATTAGGAATGGACTGCTGGTTATTATACCTTCTACTAGTATAACCAGTAGATGATTTTTGGCGGAACAAAGACACTGAATTGCACTGAAAAATTATTCCTTCCTCCTATGCTAAGGTTTATGAAGTTGAGGCAGCTTGTTGAAATGTATGAGGCAACACACAGCTATGTGCCCCTCTCTGTAATACTATGCTGAAGAAAGTAACTGGGAGGTTAATGCCTGCAGCTGCAGTAAAAATCATTTTTAGGGAAAAAACAATGCTCTCCATTCACGAGAACGCTTATGTGACTAGGAGGATGTTAAACACTGCTGGACTGCACCTTCCTCTGCTGTAACACACACACACACACACACACAGGCTCTGCGTCCTATGATCCTTCTGCAATGTATTGTAATGAAATGACTGGCCGCAAGATGGCTGCCGATTATATTGGGTTGGCTGCTGATAGGCTGCAACCTGCATGTGATTCAGGGTCATCCCACCTACTTCCTTTCCCGCCTTGCCTTCCTGCCTTCCCAGCATTCCTTGCCCAATGTACTGACATGTGGATCCACCTGGAGCCTGCACCGCAGTAAATGGAGTTTAATGAAGTGATTCACGCGATAGAATCGCGGCTATATTCGCATTCGTTTTGAATCGAATATTTCCTGAAATTTGTAACAAATTCGGGTTTGTCAGCTTCGATTCGCTCATCTCTAATAATTACATTCCCAGGAATGTTTCTATGGGGTTGTCATGATAGTTACCTAACAGCCTATTGGTGCTAACACAACATATTCACAGGTCACACATAGAATGTCCATGTAGAACTAGGCTGTTTAACCTCTTCAGGACATAGGACGTATGCATACGCCCTGCATTCCGAGTCCTTAAGGACCGAGGGCGTATCCACACACCCGTGGGAATTCCGGTCCCCACCGCTAGCCGGTTGGGGACCGGAGCCGTTTGCCTGCTGAAATCGTTCAGCAGGCATCCCGGCATATCGCCCAGGGGGTCATTATGCCCCCCCCCATGTCGGCGATGGCCGCAGATCGCTGGACAGCGATTCAGTCCAGCGATCTGTGGCGTTTCCGGGTCAATCGGGTCTCCAGTGATCCGGAATTACTGGCTGATCGTGGCCGTCTCTGATGGCCCCGAACAGCCATAGCCTGCAGGGGTGAGGTAGCATTGGTGCCACCTCACGATCGCCGATCAATCAGGGTAACTGCTGCAGGTGTCACTCCCGCTCCGCCCCTCTTCCGGAGGACATGAGCGGGTGCTGGGGACCCCAATCCCCGGCGTCAATTTTGGGATCGAGGCCCAGGAGCAGCGGCGGCGGCGATGACGACGAGGGACTGACCTGTGTGCCGGCAGCAGCAGGAGGTGAATGACAGCCTCCTGCTGTTGCTTAGCAACAGTTCCCAGCATGCCCTTTTTGCATGCTGGGAGCTGTAGTTATGCAACAGCAGGAGGCAGACCACCACAACTCCCAGCATTCCCTTATGGGCATGCTGGGACTTATGGTTTTGCAACAGCTGGAGGCACATTTTTTCTATGGAAAAGTGTACCTTTAGCTGTTGTATAATTACAACTCCCAGCTTGCACAATCAGCTAAAGTGCATGCTGGGAGTTGTAGTGGTGCATCTGCTGGTTGCATAACTAAAACTCCCAGCATGCCCGTTGGCTGTCGGTGACTGCTGAGAGTTGTAGTTTTGCAACAGCTGAAGGCACACTGGTTGTGAAACTCAGAGTTTTTTTTTTTTACCTAACTCAGTGTTTCACGACCGGTGTGCCTCCAGCTGTTGCAAACTCAAACTCTCAGCAGTCAATGTACACCATGCACCGAACATGCTGGGAGTTGTAGTTTTGCAACAGCTGGAGGCACACTGGTTGTGAAACACTGAGTTAGGCCACACACTCAGTGATACATAACCAGTGTGCCTAAAGCTGTTGCAAAACTAAAACTCAAGCATGTACAGTCTGTCAGCGCATGCTGGGAGTTGTAGTTTTGCAACAGCTGGATGCCCCCCCCCCAATGTGAACGTACAGGGTACACTCACATGGGCGGAGGTTTACAGCAAGTATCTGGCTGCAAGTTTGAGCTGCGGCAAATTTTCTGCCGCAGCTCAAACTGCCAGCGAGAAACTACTGTGAACCCCCACCCGTGCGACTGTACCCTAAAAACACTACACTAACACAAAATAAAAAGTAAAAAAACACTACATATACACATACCCCTACACAGCCCCCCCCCCCCCAATAAAAATGAAAGCGTCTGGTACGCCACTGCTTCCAATACGGAGCCTTCAGCTATTGCAAAACAACACCTCCCAGTATTGCCGGACAGCCGTTGACTGTCCAGGCATGCTGGGAGTTTTGCAACAGCTGGAGGCACCCTGTTTGGGAATCACTGGCGTAGAATATGGGGTAACATATGGGGTATCGCCGTACTCGGGAGAAATTGTGTAACAAATTTTGGGGGGTATTTTCTCCTTTTACCCTTTTTAAAAAAGTGAAATTTTTGGGAAAACAAGCATTTTAGGTAAATACCTGTGGGGTATAAAGGTTCACTTAACCCCTTGTTACGTTCCCCGAGGGGTCTAGTTTCCAAAATGGTATGCCATGTGGTTTTTTTTTTTGCTGTCCTGGCACCATAGGGGCTTCCTAAATGCGGCATGCCCCCAGAGCAAAATTTGTTTTCAAAAAGCCAAATGTGACTCCTTCTCTTCTGAGACCTGTAGTGCGCCAGCAGAGCACTTTTCACCCCCATATGGCATGTTTTCTGAATCGGGAGAAACTGGGCTTCAAATTTTTAGGGGCATTTTCTGCTATTACCCTTTTTAAAAATGTAAAATGTTTGGGAAAACAAGCATTTTAGGTAAATTACATTTGTAAAAGTCGTGAAACACCTGTGGGGATAAAGGCTCACTTTATCCCCTGTTACATTCCCCGAGGGGTCTAGTTTCCAAAATGGTATGCCATGTTTTTTGTTTTTTTTTGCTGTTCAGGCACCATATGGGCTTCCTAAATGCAACATGCCCCCCAAAAACCATTTCAGAAAAACGTACTCTCCAAAATCCACTTGTCGCTCCTTCCCTTCTGAGCCTTCTACTGCGCCCGCCGAACACTTTACATAGACATATGAGGTATGTGCTTACTCGAGAGAAATTGGGCTACAAATACAAGTAAAAATGTTCTCCTTTTACCCCTTGTAAAAATTCAAAAATTGGGTCTACAAGAACATGTGAGTGTAAAAAATGAAGATTGTGAATTTTCTCCTTCACTTTGCTGCTATTCTTCTGAAACACCTAAATGGTTAAAACGCTGACTGAATGTCATTTTGAATACTTTGGGGGGTGTAGTTTTTATAATGGGGTCATTTATGGGGTATTTCTAATATGAAGACCCTTCAAATCCACTTCAAACCTGAACTGGTCCCTGAAAAATATCAAGTTTGAAAATTTTGTGAAAAATTGGAAAAAGGCTGCTGAACTTTGAAGCCCTCTGGTGTCTGCCAAAAGTAAAAACTCATCAATTTTATGATGCAAACATAAAGTAGACATATTGTATATGTGAATCAAAAATTTTTTTTTCGTAATATCTATTTTCCTTACAAGCAGAAAGCTTCAAAGTTAGAAAAATGCTAAATTTTCAAATTTTTCATCAAATTTACGGATTTTTCACCAAGAAAGGATGCAAGTATCGACAAAAATTTACCACTATGTTAAAGTAGAATATATCACGAAAAAACTATCTCGGAATCAGAATGATAACTAAAAGCATTCTAGAGTTATTAATGTTTAAAGTGACAGTGGTCAGATGCGCAAAAAACGATCCGGTCCTTAAGGCCAAAATGGGCTTGGTCCTGAAGGGGTAAAGCTATCGGCATATCAATTCCACAGTAAGCACAAAATATACAATACCATTGCATTCCTCAGTATATTTGAATGTTAATAAGCAATAAAACCATGAAGATACTATAATGGTGTATTGATAACATTAAAGATAATAATTTATTGATTTTCATTTTAATAATTTTTAACAATAACCTCAATTCAGTGGTCAGCGCAAACAATTACATCTATTGGATAACGAAATGGCTCCAGATGAATATATAATTGTTATATCTGTCCAAAAGAATATAAGACATTTAAAATTGTGTGCTAGTGTGAAACATAAATAGTAAAAACACAAAATGATAAAAAAAAAAAAAAAATATGATATGTTTCACAACATTGTGCTCAAGTTTAACCCCTTAAGGACCAGGCCATTTTACACCTTAGGACCAGAGCGTTTTTTGCACATCTGACCACCGTCACTTTAAGCATTATTAACTCTAAGATGCTTTTACCGAATATTCTGATTCTGAGATCGTTTTTTCGTGACATATTCTACTTTATTTTGGTGGTAAATTTTCGGCGTTACATGCATCCTTTTTTTGTGAAAAATTCTAAAAATTTCATGAAAATTTAAAAAATTTAGCATTTTTCTAACTTTGAAGCTCTCTGCTTGTAAGGAAAATTGGTATTCCAAATAAATTTAATTTTTATTCACAAATACAATATGTCCACTTTATGTTGGCATCATAAAACAGACATATTTTTACTTTTTGAAAAAATTTGAGGGCTTCAAAGTAAAGCAGCAATTTTCAAAAATTTCATGAAAATTGCAAAATCTGAAGGGACAGATGTTACAGAACTACAACTCCCAGCATGCCTGGGCAGTCTTGGTAACAGTGGTCTGTAACAGTGGTCCCCAAACTGTCCAGATGTTGCAAAACTACAACTCCCAGCATGCCCAGACAGCCTTTGGCTGTCTGGGCATGCTGGGAGTTGCAGTTCGGCCTTCCTAGTGGTTTCCTCCATGTTCTCCCCCCGTTCTGCCTGACATCCAGGGGTGGGCAGAACGGGGGGTTTCCATGGCAACCCACCGTCCTGCTCTGCCATTGGTCAGAATCAGTTCTGACCAATGGCAGGGGATGGGAAGAGATCGCAGGATTGTGACCTCACTCCTACCCTGCAGGATGCTGGGGCCTGTCACTGACAGCTCCGATCATCCCTATTTTCCGGGTGATCGGGTCACCAGAGACCCGATCAGCCCGGAATAGGAGAAAATCACATGTCTGAATTGACATACGATTTTCTGCGATCACCGACATGCGGGGGTCCCGGCACCCCCCTAGGCATTTGCATGGCATGCCTGCTGAACGATTTCAGCAGGCATGCTGTTCCGATCTCTGCCCGGCGCGCGTCAGGGACCGGAAAATCCATGACGTCCTGGGACGTCATTGGTCCTTAAGGCCCAAGGTGCCATGACGTCTTAGGACGTCATTGGTCCTTAAGGGGTTAATAAGGGTAGAAACAGAAAGTTGTCACCTACCAAGAGCTACAACTTCTCAACATACCCACATGAAGGCTTGTTTCTTGTGGGACAAGTTTTTTATTGGTCTCACAATCCCCCACTTACTAATACAATAAACTGCACTACTTACTGTTGGGCAGTGCATTATCCTGTCAACATAAAGTTGAAAGGTGAGCTATCTTGCCTGCTGGAGGCACAGCTGAGCGGAGGCACAGCTTGAATACCTGGTATACTGGGGGGCCCTTATGAGGAACCCCTTAGTATTCCAATGATTGTGTTGCTCAGGAGCAATGCAGCAACAGATGCCCAGAAATCACTTAGATGCTGTGGTCAAATTGTGATTTCAGAAGTTAAACTAGTTAGCACAGAAGCCCTACTGTTGTGCAACAGCCAAGTGCCTATGGTATTCAACACAGGAGATTAGTGGTAGACTAATTCTGTCCTGTCAACAAAAAAGTATTGTGGTCATTAAGAGCTTAATACAATAGCATAAATACACATTTTAACTCCATTAGCATCGTGCTGTAACATTTTACAGGGGAGGGGGCAGAGGTAAAAAGACACAGTGGCACATTTAAATAGAGTTGTGATCGGGGCTCCATACGTGTACTAGTGACAGGAAGGTTGCCTACATATTTATACAAGATCTTACCCTAGCATAGCGGTCTGAGTTGTGCCATAACCGCGCAATGAGGGCACGCCTATAGAGGGCATGCACTTTAGTGAAGGATTAAGATAAGGGAGGGTTGGGAGGGTTCCACAAACGACACGTGCTCCGCCCCTGTAGGAGAGGGGGAAGTTATATACACACGCCCCCACCTGTTCCCAATAAGCCCCACCTGGAAGTGCAGGGAGCGATAATTACTTCCGCCCCTCGCACAAATACAGCCCATCAGGCTTTATACTTGTGATCGGGGCTCCATACGTGTACTAGTGAAAGGAAGGATTGCCTACATATCTATACAAGATCTTACCCTAGCATAGCGGTCTGAGTTGTGCCATAACCGCGCAATGAGGGCACGCCTATAGAGGGCAAAAAAGCAACCATGCTAGGATGAATACAATTCCTGAAATAAAACATCCTACATCCAGCATCAATCTTCACATACCCGAAGTAGACTATACCTAGTGTGCTGAAAGAGTAGCCCTGACCAACTAGTGACTACTAGAGGTGGTAACCATACCTTTGAAATCGTGGTAGTAACGTCCATCTGTAAAGAATCAACCTGAGAATAACCTTCCCTGCCAAATATACTAACTGAACTATACCTATCACCATCCCTACTTGTGACATTACTTCAAATGGACACGGAAAGGCTAACTTCATGGCAGGTCTGACAAGCATCAATCCCCTGCTATTTAAGAGGCAAAAACTAAATTGACAGGTAAATGACAAGAAATACCTATCTACCTAATAGACCGTGTGGGTCATGTCACCTGACAAGGTTCACGAAGGCACCTTACCTGATTGAGACTGTAACAACAGACATACCTAACTAGCCACTGTACTGACCCATCTGGACTTGAAAGTGATGACCCGTTGCAGACGACAGCTCCCTGCGAGAGCAACGTACCTGTAGATGTGACCAGTGTTTAGGTGAACCATCACCGTCGTGCCTGAAACCGTCACAGGTCCCCGCGGAACCATCGAGCCTGTAGACATGACAGGTCTTTGTGAAATCATCATGCTTGTAAACGTCACAGGTCTTTGTAAACCACTTTTTTTTTTTCAAATACGTAAGTGTGAAATGCCATATTGAGATTGTATGCTATCTGAAACGTGTCAGATTACCTACATAACCATGTCAAATCAATTGCTCTGAAATGAGACAGCAGCAACCACGATTCAATCCCCGATCCTAAAGAAATGAGTCATGTAACTGTGTATTAAATGCACAATATATCTTCAACTAAATGCCGGCCCTCCTTAAAAGAGAACGTGCAATTATGCCGGATAGTTGAATGTGTACTATAACGAAATGATAACGTCATCGAGAAATACAACAGACGAGGTTGTATCCGACCTGAAAACGTGTCAGGTCATAACAAATATAACACACAACAAAATTGCTCTGAAAACGAGTCAGTAGCAACTGGCATTACCCCTTTTAACCTGAAGAGGAGTCAGGCAACAGGGTAACATCACGAATATTCATGACAAGATACCTGTATGAAGCTGGCGTGTTGTTCTGAAGGCGTGTCAGTAACAAAAATGACCAATTGTGTCCAATACTCTAAGCAAATGATCTACCTCCCCTGTGTGCACCGCATGAAACATGTTAACCGTATGTACGGCATAACCTGCTAACAGTATACCCAACTACAAGTCGTTACTCAATATGTTATTGCTCTGAGACATGTCTGTAACAATAACCTATGTGGTGCATCCCCCCCCTGCAGACGTAGGAGGTTTAAGAATAGGTGCTCGATGTATCTGCAATGAATGTAAGCACCATATGAATACTGTAATTGTGTATTGTAAATATATGTACAGCCAGAGGTGCAACTGCTATTCAACACTAGGAACGAATGCACATAATAACCTACCTGCATACAACTATGGTAGTATGCAACAAATGCTGTGTACTGGTGCATGTATCATACACAAGCTGGGAGCATAAGTACCGTGAAAACGTAAGGAACGTTATGAATTTATGCTCTAACACCATTATGAGTACCGCATACATGCCTAGAAAATAAAGTGTAAACAACATATCTCTAAAATGATAAAAGACAACGTGCAACTATACCGGATAGTTGAATATGTCTACTATAAGTAACTGATAACGTGGTCATGAAATACCACGGAGGAGGCTGTATCTGTCCTGAGAACGTCTCAGGTCATGACCATAAACCACAATGTAATTGCTCTGAAAATTTGTCGGTAGCAACCTACATTAACTCCTTAAGCTGAAGGAGTCAGGCAAATAGGGCAACATCCTAACAAAGCTGTATAAGCTTTCCGTATAAACACTATGCATGAATATGCAGTATGAAAGCTATGAGCATGAGTACAGTAAAGCTACGGGAGCATATGTGTAGTGTAGACTCTAAGGATGGAAATGCAGAAAAACTATTACCCATAAGCAGTACAACAAAATAAAGCTATGAACGTAACAAGACTATGAGCGTAACGTGCAACTATGCCAGATAGTTGAATCTGTGTACTATAACAAAATAACGTAATCGAGAAATACAACAGACGAGGTTGTATCTGACCTGAAAACGTGTCAGGTCATAACAAATACACCAACGACAAAATTGCTCTGAATACGAGTCAGTAGCAACCGACATTACCCCTTAACCTGAAGAGGAGTCAGGCAACAGGTTAACATTGTGAGTATTCCTGAAATTGGTTGCTCTGAATGTGAGTCAGTAACAACCGCGATTCAACCCTTGAAGGAACGAGTCAGGTGACCGGGTATTGAACAGCCGATTAGTGCCACTAAAATGATGACCACCTTTGAACGAGTACCTGTGCCGGATGGTTGAATATGTGTACAACAACTAACTAACTGATAACGTAGTCGTGAAATACAAGCGAGGAAGTTGTATCTGACCTGAGAACTTAAACAACATAGAAATAAACAACAATGCGATTGCTCTGAACGAGTCAGTAGCAACCGACATTGACCCCTTAACCTGAAGAGGAGTCAGGCAATAGGGCAACATCCTGACAAACCTGAGTGAACTTTCCGTATAAAAGACTATGCACGAATACACAGAATGAATGCTATAAACATACGTACAGTAAAAGCTACGGGAGCATGTGTGTAGTGTAGACGCTGTGGATGAACATGCAGAATAAATACCAATACCCATGCACAGTAAACGCTATGGATGTTAGTGCAGAGAACATAACAGAATGAATGCTACATGTACGCAGAATAAGTACTACAACGTGTCGGCATAATAATTACTACCATCGTATGTACAGAATGAATGCTACTAATGTCCGTGTAGTGTATTGCTACAATTCTATGTGCAATATACATGACGTGAACATGTCTGTGGTATGAATACAACGAGCGTGTATGTGGTATAAATGCTATGAGTGTATAGTGGTATGATACTCTGAGCAGTATAATGTTATGAGTATACTTGCGGTATCAATGCTTAAGAGCGTATGTGCCTGATGTAGGCCATGTGTATGTGCAGTATAAATGCTACAAGTACATGTGCAGTATAAGCGTCGAGCATATGTGCTACGAATTAATATGTGGTATGACGCTATGAGGTATGAGTACTATGAGCAGTATAATGCTGTGAACCTGCTATGAGCTCGTGGCCACAACTGCACGAAACAGCATGACACTATGTGTGAGAACCGTATGAAACCTGCGTGTATGAATGCGGTGAACATGTGAACAACAAAACCATGACCGTGTAACCAATATAACTGCCATGAGCGTATGAACCCTGCGTGTATGAATGCGATGAACAACAAAACCATAACCGTGTGACCAATATAACTGCCATGAGCGTATGAAACCTGCGTGTATGAATGCGGTGAACGTGTGAACAACAAAACCATAACCGTGTGACCAATGTAACTGCCATGAGCGTATGAAAACTGCGTATGAATGCGGTGAACGTGTGAACAACAAAACCATGACGTGTAACCAATATAACTGCCATGAGCGTATGAACCGTATGAACCCTGCGTGTATGAATGCGATGAACGTGTGAACAACAAAACCATAACCGTGTGACCAATATAACTGCCATGAGCGTATGAAACCTGCGTGTATGAATGCGGTGAACATGTGAACAACTTAAGAACCGTGAGCGTGTGACCACTATAACTGCCATGAGTGTATGAACCGTATAATTGCCATAGGCAGTATACTGCCGTAACCAGGATGAACTACCATTAACATATGAACCGAATGATACTTTGAGCATATGAACCAGTGATAATTACGAGGTGTTTGATTGCCATGAACGTAACATGGTAGAAAGAACGTAAGACCGTGAACATGCTAAGAATAAGTGAACAGCATAAATGCCAAGTTTGTGGACCGTGTAAAACACCAGCGAGTTAGAGAATAACCATGAGGTGAACAGCATAAATGAGTTTGCACAGTATAAATGCTGTGAATGTACCGTCAGTGAGTATATGTACCGTATATAATGATATTAGCACATGAAACTGTATACATACTATGCGCGTACGAGCAGTGTGCCATAAGCGTATGAATTAACCATGAGAGTACGGACAATAAGGAACTCATGGAGTTATAAAACCGTGAAGATGCTCTACTCGTGTGCACCTTGTACCAGTAATGCGTGTATGCACATTATAAACCAAGCGTATGAACCGTATGGATACCATGATCGTGCAAATAACGAGTATTACACTGTGTATACTATGATTTAATTGGATGTAACCTATGTTATATCTCTACAGAGCATTGCACCCTACTGTATACTATATTGAAACAAGACAGTCTGCAGAACATTGCATCACCACACACAGCATATGCTACCCTGCAACGTGATCCTCTGCAGAGTATTGCACCACACCAAACAGTAAATGCCACCCTGTGTTGCAACGAAACCCTTCGCAGAGCACTGCACCACACTGGACATGCTAACTGTAACGACCCTCTGCAGAGCATTGCACTATGCCCTATATAATATGTTGTATTGAAACCATCCCATCTGCAGAGCATAGCACTAACTGTATAAAGTTTGTTTATAATAAGACCATCTGCAGAGTATAGCACTATACTGTATATGGTATATATTATATTGTAACAAGACCATCTGCAGAGCATTGCACCTTAACTATATATGATGTATACTATATTGTAACGAGACCATCTGCAGAGCATATCGCCATAGCTGTATATCATGTATACTATAATGTAACAAGACCATCTGCAGAGCATTGCACCTTAACTATATATGATGTATACTATATTGTAACAAGACCATCTGCAGAGCATATCACCATAGCTGTATATCATGTATACTATATTGTAACAAGACCATCTGCAGAGCACTGCACTATACCGTTATACAGTACATGTTATATTGTAACGAGACCCTTTGCAGAGCATTACACTGTGCCGTATACTGCAAGGGCACCGTATACCCCGCAGAGCACCGCAGCACACAGCAAAAGTTATATTGAAATGACTCTTTGCAGAGCATTGCACCACACTGTATACAGCAAACATTATATTGAAACAACCCTCTGCAGAGCATTACACTATACTTTAGATTAACGATAGCAGACAAGCTGACAGGACCGCATAACGAGGACTGGGCAGCTGCCGCAACCTGTCCCAAGGGCATAGACAATTGTTGCTGTGCTGGTGGCGGGCGGTCCACATGTCTCCATGAGGCAGCTAGCGGGCTGCGCGAAATGCTGAGGCCGCACCACCCCCAGCACCGATTTAACTCACCTGCTTGCCGCTCCTGGCCCCCCCCCTACCGCTGCGGGCAGAGCCAGCCAGAACCATACCTGCCCAATATTACCTTATAATCAGAGTGAGACACAGCACCCCCAGATAAGACAGCCAGCGGAGCTGCCCGGAATGCCGCGCCTGCACCCCCCAGACTCATGATCAGCGAGGCCTCCGCACCGCGAGCAGCAGCTCTGAAGATTTTTGTGGGAGATTCAAACACCAGACACAGGAAGCAGAGATTCCACAAACGACACGTGCTCCGCCCCTGTAGGAGAGGGGGAAGTTATATACACACGCCCCCACCTGTTCCCAATAAGCCCCACCTGGAAGTGCAGGGAGCGATAATTACTTCCGCCCCTCGCACAAATACAGCCCATCAGGCTTTATACATATGACTGACTGTGGCACCCTGACAGTGATTCAACTTTACAGATACCTCCTCATATCATAAATGGTGTCATAGATACATTTCAAATGAGGATCTTTCATGCAACACATGTTTGATATCATACTTCTAAACAGCTGTTCGCTCTTACTATTTTCCACTGATTAACCTGCAAGTGTTTTGCTTTCGCTGAACCTTGTGAGCATCTCGATCTAGCCATAAAATCTCAAACTCAACAAATATGTAGTGACCTGTCAAAACGTTTTTTTTGTTTTTCAACCAATTTTGCAAATAGTACAGATAAGTGTTAAAAACTTTATAGTAAATATTATCTATAAACTTTATTAATAGCTCAATTTTGGTGTGTGTTTTGGGGTACAAGATGGACCAACAGCTCACTGAGGGATCAATTTTTATGCTGCCTATAAAGGTCTATGAAGAGGGTTGGCAGGGGCATCGCTGGGGGGGGGGGGGGGCTAATGGGGCTATAGCCCTGGTCTTAGGCCCATAGCACCGAGTCACAGGACGCCACTATTTATTTTATTATTATTTATATTTTAGTTTTGCCACCACTTCTTTAAAACTCGTGGGAGGTGGTGTGGCGTGGCGTGCTGTGTGTAGGCCCCGAGTTAGGGGAAGGCCGGCATACTTCAGGCTGCAGTGTCCTGCTGCAGACCAGCGCTATTGATCCTGCGGCTCCTGATGGTGAGTGAACGGGCGGGTAGACTGATGGTCGGGCGGGCAGACTGATGGTCGGGCGGCCAGTCGGTGTATAGACAGGTAATTAACTATTTATAGGCATTTATATCATATTTACATGTTTCCTAAATAAGCTATTAGTGCAATAACTATCTGGATGAGAGGTGACTAGGGGTAAACTAGACAATGGGGACCCCGACGTCCTAGGGACTCTGGCTAAGGGGACCCACACACGCAGGTACCGGATAAGATACGGTACCGGGACACCACTCTCTGTCTCTGTCTCCAACAAGTGCTGGTTTTGGGACCTTTCCCGCTCAGCCAATCAGTAGCGTGTCATGTGTCAGGCCAGTGATTGGCTATGCAGAAAGTTCCTTAAACCAGCACTTATTGGGAGCAGAGGGAAGATACAGGAGGAGAACAGGAGCTGCAGAGGGAATGGGGCTAGGTAAGAATCAGTTTTTTTCTATGTTTCCCCCGAACCCTGGCAAAACATTATTGGGAGAGATGTAATTGTAATGTGACAGGGAGGGGGAGTGATATGACGGGGAGGGGGGGGGGGAGATGTGACAGGGAGGGGGAGTAATGTGACAGGGAGGGGAAGAAATGTGACATGGAGGGGGAGTAATGTGAGAGGAAGGGGGAGAAATGTAATGGAGGGGAGATATGACATGACAGGGAGGGCAAGTGACGTGACAGGGAGGTGGAGAAATGTGACAGAGAGGGGGAGAAATGTGACAGGGAGGGGGGGAGATATGAAAGGGAGGGGGGAGATGTGAAAGGGAGGGGGGATGTGACAGGGAGGGGGAGAAATGTGACAGGGAGAGGGGAAAAGTCGGGGCGACTTTTTGGTGGGTGGTGGGGGGATGTTTGGGATGAAGAGCCTGAAGCAAGACTAAGGAGTCTGGAGGGGGACAGAGTAGCCTGGAGGAGGAGTACAGAGGAGCTAGGAGGAAGACAGAGGGGTCTGCAGAAGGGGGGAAGAGGAGCTGGGAGGAAGACTATGGGGTCTGAAGGAGAAGGACAGAGGAGCTGGGAGGAAGACTGAGGGCTCTGGAGGAGGGGAACAGAGGGGTCTGGAGGAGGGGGAAGAGGGGTCTGGAGGAGGAGGACAGTTGATCTGGGTGGAAGACTGAGGGGTCTGGAGGAGGGGGTTAGAGGAGCGGGGAGAAAGACTGAGGGGTCTGGGGGAGGGGGGCAGAGGAGTCTGAAGGAGGAGGGAAGAGGCGTCTCGAGGAGAAAGACTGAGTGGTCTGAAGGAGGACAGTGCAAGTGTGGGATTCAGCCGAACTGAGAAGAAACATTGTGTGGCAGTATTATTATAGGTACAGTGTGTGGCAGGGGGCAGAGTTTCTGGTAGGGCCATATTTAGGGGGCATGATGTCTGACAAGGTTATATTCAAGCGACACAATATCTGGCAGGGTGATAATAGTTATTGTCTTTATACAGAGGATGAGGATCTGCTAACAAATTAAGGAACCAATTATGTTCGGGCTTCAGACTCTGCAGAGAAGATGTTGAAAACATTTCTGGTGCCTGGACCAGATGAAGAAGAAAGGAAAGACAGCAGGGAAGACATCACTCAGGTCACTGACATAATTGTGTATTCTCCTGACTGTCCCATCAGAGCTTGTATGTTCTGCAGTTATGATGGGTAACATTGTACCCAAACCTGTGGCTCTCCAGTTGTTACAAAACTAAAACTCCCATAATGCCTAAGGCTCTCCAGGCATGATGGGAGTTGTAGATTTACAACAGCTGGTGGTAATTATGGTGGTTGTTGTCAGACTGCCAGTATAGGAGGGTCTCCTAAACTCAGGTGACAGACAGACACCATTATTGCTCTTGCTCTTAAGGTAATGTCCAAAAAGAAAAAGAAACACGCAAAACAGCGCACACCCATAGATATCAAAAGAGTACTTTTATTAATACATAAATCAAAGAGACAGACAAGATTGTTTAAAAACATTTAAAACAGGCCTAAAGCAGCCAAAGCACAAAAACGGGGTGAGCTCCCTCAACAAAGGGATCCCCACCCAGGGCACATGCCTAATACAGTACATCAATATCGTCCCTATGTCATACAAATAAACTACCGCATGACACTAAATTATCACAACAGCCCATATACAACCTGTATTCTCATGTAGCAAGTAGTGGTGAAGTGACACAGGACGGTTAGTGGAGGTGTTACCAGGCATGTGCCCCCCTAAAGACCCCACGCGTCTCCTACCCGGGCGCTATCACTCGCTTGAACTTCCGGGTCGTGCCCATAGCTCCACATGTCAATCACTCCGTAATCCGAACTTCCGGATCACACCCACAACTCTAAAGCGTCATCCACACATGCGCACTCCATACTACAAAATTCATTACTTGCGCTTGCGCAGTGCGCTCCAGACTACACTTAGTCATTCATTCATTCTTGGGCTACGTCCTGACAATCCCCTATGTGTAACATTTGTAGCTGTGCGCTCTATTACTATGGTCACAAATTAATTCATCTATGGTCTTTCAAATAGTGGTTCCCCAGTACCATGTGTTTCAATAAACCAATATTATAAACAAAAAATATATATATATAAATGATTTTATAAACAATTTAAAATCAATAAATAATGATAATAAAATTAAAATACTGAAAGAATGATTAGATAACAATATATATATAATTCATATCCCCAAATAAATTCGTACACCATTCCCTATATAAATTCATGAAATAAATCCAAGTGATTATAACTCCCAGTGAGTGTAAATTATAAATTAACGTAAATACAAAATAACATAAATTACGCATAGTGTTACAAAGACTATGAATGTAGTGATAATATAGTGTTAGAGTATAAAAAATATATATATATATATATAATAAAAAATGAAAGATAATAAATAATAAATAATACAAAATAAAAAATAATAAATAAATGAATAATAATAAATATCAACTAAAGCAATTTATATTATAATCATAGATAATTCTTATGCCATTATTATTATGTATTATCAATAGGAACCATTTGTTTGTTATTTCAAATATTTACCATACTCAATACACGTGTAACCATAGTGACAAGTACGCACTAGAGAGCCCATACAATGGGGCGCAGTATTTCTGTATAACCCCGATGAAATTGTCACGATGCCGGCTGGCAGGTAGTGGATCCTCTGTGCCAGAGAGGGATTGGCGTGGACCGTGCTAGTGGACCGGTTCTAAGCCACTACTGGTTTTCACCAGAGCCCGCCGCAAAGCGGGATGGTCTTGCTGCGGCGGTAGTGACCAGGTCGTATCCACTAGCAACGGCTCACCTCTCTGGCTGCTGAAGATAGGCGCGGTACAAGGGAGTAGGCAAAAGCAAGGTCGGACGTAGCAGAAGGTCGGGGCAGGCAGCAAGGATCGTAGTCAGGGGCAACGGCAGAAGGTCTGGAAACACAGGCAAGGAACACACAAGGAACGCTTTCACTGGCACTAAGGCAACAAGATCCGGCAAGGGAGTGCAGGGGAAGTGAGGTGATATAGGGAAGTGCACAGGTGAACACACTGATTGGAACCACTGCGCCAATCAGCGGCGCAGTGGCCCTTTAAATCGCAGAGACCCGGCGCGCGCGCGCCCTAGGGAGCGGGGCCGCGCGCGCCGGGACAGAACAGACGGAGAGCGAGTCAGGTAGGGGAGCCGGGGTGCGCATCGCGAGCGGGCGCTACCCGCATCGCGAATCGCATCCCGGCTGGCAGCGGAATCGCAGCGCCCCGGGTCAGAGGACGTGACCGGAGCGCTGCCGCGGGGAGAGTGAAGCGAGCGCTCCGGGGAGGAGCGGGGACCCGGAGCGCTCGGCGTAACAGAAATACCTATTTTCTCCCACATAATATAATAGAGTACATGATTAGGCAAAGGGGAACACACCCCAACATATCTCGATAAGAACCACAACATACATGGACCCACATTATTTCATCATATCATACCACATGTACACATAATCCACACAGTACCACACAGTTATTCTTCATCCTCTACCTATTAGACCACAGGTATCTCCTTCAGACTCAGTATATTGTCATGTAACTATATTTCATTGAACAGACTAGTTATTTATAACCAATTAATCAAAGATAAGTATCATATATATGTACAGTATACATAGTGCGGCCAAATATAACCCCCACCAGCTCGTCCCACCCCAACATATTTCTGGTGATTCTTGCTTGGGGTGGGACGAGCTGGTGGGGGTTATATTTGGCCGCACTATGTATACTGTACATATATATGATACTTATCTTTGATTAATTGGTTATAAATAACTAGTCTGTTCAATGAAATATAGTTACATGACAATATACTGAGTCTGAAGGAGATACCTGTGGTCTAATAGGTAGAGGATGAAGAATAACTGTGTGGTACTGTGTGGATTATGTGTACATGTGGTATGATATGATGAAATAATGTGGGTCCATGTATGTTGTGGTTCTTATCGAGATATGTTGGGGTGTGTTCCCCTTTGCCTAATCATGTACTCTATTATATTATGTGGGAGAAAATAGGTATTTCATCGGGGTTATACAGAAATACTGGGCCCCATTGTATGGGCTCTCTAGTGCGTACTTGTCACTATGGTTACACGTGTATTGAGTATGGTAAATATTTGAAATAACAAACAAATGGTTCCTATTGATAATACATAATAATAATGGCATAAGAATTATCTATGATTATAATATAAATTGCTTTAGTTGATATTTATTATTATTCATTTATTTATTATTTTTTATTTTTTATTTTGTATTATTTATTATTTATTATCTTTCATTTTTTATTATATATATATATATATATTTTTTATACTCTAACACTATATTATCACTACATTTATAGTCTTTGTAACACTATGCGTAATTTATGTTATTTTGTATTTACGTTAATTTATAATTTACACTCACTGGGAGTTATAATCACTTGGATTTATTTCATGAATTTATATAGGGAATGGTGTACGAATTTATTTGGGGATATGAATTATATATATATTGTTATCTAATCATTCTTTCAGTATTTTAATTTTATTATCATTATTTATTGATTTTAAATTGTTTATAAAATCATTTATATATATATATTTTTTGTTTATAATATTGGTTTATTGAAACACATGGTACTGGGGAACCACTATTTGAAAGACCATAGATGAATTAATTTGTGACCATAGTAATAGAGCGCACAGCTACAAATGTTACACATAGGGGATTGTCAGGACGTAGCCCAAGAATGAATGAATGACTAAGTGTAGTCTGGAGCGCACTGCGCAAGCGCAAGTAATGAATTTTGTAGTATGGAGTGCGCATGTGTGGATGACGCTTTAGAGTTGTGGGTGTGATCCGGAAGTTCGGATTACGGAGTGATTGACATGTGGAGCTATGGGCACGACCCGGAAGTTCAAGCGAGTGATAGCGCCCGGGTAGGAGACCCGGAAGTAGAATTCGGACATGTAACCACAGAGACTCACAGGTATCTCCTTCTGGTCAAACAGACCTTTGTAATTAAATTGATTATGGAGTGTATATAAGACAGATGTAGGGAAATAGAAGCACAACACCCCTGAGGAAGTTGCCGACGGGCAACGGAACGCGTGGGGTCTTTAGGGGGGCACTTGCCTGGTAACACCTCCACTAACCGTCCTGTGTCACTTCACCACTACTTGCTACATGAGAATACAGGTTGTATATGGGCTGTTGTGATAATTTAGTGTCATGCGGTAGTTTATTTGTATGACATAGGGACGATATTGATGTACTGTATTAGGCATGTGCCCTGGGTGGGGATCCCTTTGTTGAGGGAGCTCACCCCGTTTTTGTGCTTTGGCTGCTTTAGGCCTGTTTTAAATGTTTTTAAACAATCTTGTCTGTCTCTTTGATTTATGTATTAATAAAAGTACTCTTTTGATATCTATGGGTGTGCGCTGTTTTGCGTGTTTCTTTTTCTTTTTGGACATTGTATTACGTTGATACGTATAGCAGCACCCCTTCTATAATTGATATAGCTGAGCCCGCTCATATTGTAGTGCTTGCTCTTAAGGTATTCCTAAAATGTAAAATGATCCTCTATCCACAGGAAACAGGATAACTAGGTGATATAGGGGGGGATTGTTGTTGCGTATGTGCTATGTGACATGTACAGTAGTGGAAGAATATTAAAGAAGGAAGCTGGGTGCGATTAGGGGCATGTTTGGGGGTGTGGTTAGGGGTGGGGTTGGGCTGTGGGCTCTAGCCCCCAGTCTTTTGGAGACCTAGCAATGCCCCTGAGGGGAGGGTTAAGGAATGAGATGATCGGAGGGACTGCATGAGACAACCGTAAGTTTAATATCTAACCAAGGGCTTGTTTCCCATATAATGCCTTCCATGCAGCTGCTGCTGCTGCTTCTAGGGTGTACTGTAAAGACATATGGGAGCAGGATCTCCTCCTATGTGTGTTTTAAGTGATCTCCACCAACTAGCTCAGGCGTAATTCAAAATGAGAGATTAGAGCCTACAAAATAAAAGCTGGTGGAAAATGCTATCTTCAAGTCATAAAATGGCCAGAAATACTGTTACTCTTCATGTACACATAGGGCAACGCAGCCTGAAAATTTACTTGAAATAACAGGTATACTTATAGGCCCTTATTTACCAAAAGTGGAGTGTAGGTTTCTTTGGAGGTTTTAATTCCCCACAATTTATTTTCCACTGTATTTACTAAGGTTTCCCTATATTTTCCACTTTCCCTACATTTTGCTTTTTTTTTTTTACACATGCTCTGATCTGTCTGGTTTTCCTCAGCTGAAATCCACCACATTTTCTGTGGAAACCTTAGCATATATGTTGGGTTTTTGTGAAAATGTCGGGAACACGCCCCTTTTAGAGACCACGACCCCCCGGCGGCCACACCCTTTTGTAGGTTTTCTTAGCAAAATGGAGAGTTAGTCTGGGTTTTTTCAATTCTGGCGCAAATTCTGGCGCAAAATCTGGCACAGACAGAATTTCTGGCGCAATACGACAGAATCTGGCGCACAACCCGACAAAACATGTTGGGTTTGCATAAGTAAATGAGGGCTATAATGTGTACCTCCTTTATGCTCTATATTATCTCAAAATAGTGAATAAAAGGATAAATATTGAATATGGATATTGTAAAAACTGAATGAATTAAAAGTTATGTGAGAGTTTATGAAGAGGAGAGGAGCCTTGGAGCTTTGTACGATTGCTTCTACAGTTATTTATTTTTAATTTTTTTAATGGATTAGCCTTTTTTTATTTATTTTTTGCCGCTAACTGTATAATACTGCCATTTTTTTCAGCATATTTATATGTTGGTCCCTTGCCGGGTACTATGCATCCTGGCGCACACTGGTGATGAACCACATTGTGTAGTTTACTGCTAAAAAATGGTGTCTGAATTCTGTCCAGCTGATCCGGCATGTCAACCACAACTGTCCTCTCATCAAACTAGCACCATCTGGCTGCATCTGAGCTCCTCAACTCTGCTGTGCTACATACTCAGTGCTGCTATAACACCAACTATAACACCAACACCAGCTACGCATTTTTCTGCATTTTTGGCATTCCTTCTGGCATTTTTGCCTTTGTGTAGAAATTACATTTTGGATGCAGTAGGGATAGTAAAAAATTTATTTAACAAAATGTATATTTTTTAGAACTAAACAGTGAACCTGTACGCCCCTGAAAGACCAGGCCTGTTTTTTCAAATCGGGGATATCTGACTTTATTAGAGAATAACTCTGGTAATGTTTTGTCAATCATGATAATTCTGGATTTGTTTTTTTGTCACAAGATGTCCTTCATGAACATAGTAAAAGTAAGCCGATATCATTTGTAGTTTTTCTTTTACAATGCAAAAAATCATGAAATAAAAAAAAATAATATTTTTTTTGCTATTTTAACACTAATAGGTTGCGCATATTTATACTTTCTGACCAAACAGTTTATGAAACTTATACTTTCAGATGTTAACTGTTACACACTGCGCTCCGGCCGTAAGCACGGGCCGGGAGCGCAGTTTCCCCGAACACCGGCGGGGCCGGGATTTGCATTACGGGACGTGCCCACATGAGAATCTTGGCCCGTCACTCACCTAGTCCCGCTCCTGCGGCTCCTTCACTCTCTCAGCTTTGAAATTTATAGGGCCAGTACGCCCATAATTAGTAAACGCACCTGACAGCACATTATAAGTTGTTGCACCTCCCACACACCCCTGGCGGATCTTCAGTGCTTATTGCCTAAGAGAAAGCGTTCCCATTGCCTGTTTTGCCTACCCGTGTTTCCTGACCTTCCTGCTACGTTTTTTGACTAAGAACCTTTGCTGCCTGCCCAGACCTTCTGCTACGTGACTATGCCATTGCCTCTTCCTCCAGTACCTCGCCTTGCCCAGTTGCCTGTGTGGTCGAGCCGTGTTGGGGGTAGCGACCTGGGTGTCGCCTGCCGCAGCAAATTCATCCTGCTTTGCGGCAGGCTCTGGTGAAGACCAGATGCACCTTAGACTCCGCTCCCTGATACGGTCTGAGTCATCAGCCACACAGGTTGAGGATCCACATCCAGTTTCGTAACAGCTCGCATTCAGGTGCGTGACAGTAACATCTGGCCATGGATCCAACTGGGGTTCCTCTGCCTGACATCACGGATCTTGCATCTATCGTGGCGCTCCAGTCCCAGCAGTTGTCCCAGCAGGCACAGCTTAACCAGTTATCTGCCATGATGCAGCAGTTGCTATCTGCTCAGCAGCAACCGCCAAAGCCACAGTCTCCTACTCCAGCTCCAGTACAGCCTCCCGCTGCTGCAGTCTCCTCCGGAACCAAACTCTGTTTGTTGCTTCCTGAAAAATTTGAGGGGGATCCCAAGTCCTGTCGAAGTTTTGTGATGCAGTGCTCCATGCACATTTAAC
Organism: Hyla sarda; assembly: GCF_029499605.1. Taxonomy (NCBI): domain Eukaryota; kingdom Metazoa; phylum Chordata; class Amphibia; order Anura; family Hylidae; genus Hyla; species Hyla sarda. The sequence goes on from NC_079199.1 coordinate 57,513,474, forward strand.
TCATGGCGGACCAGTTCTCCACAGAACAAGCAAAGGTGGGTTTTGTCATTAGTCTCCTTTCTGGAAGGACCTTGGCCTGGGCAACTCTCTTGAGGGATCGCAGTGATGTCATCACTTCTAATCTCCAGGCTACCTGATGGAATTTCGCATTGTCTTTGAGGAACCTGCTCGTGCTTCCTCCGCTGAGATGGATCTGCTGAGTCTATCTCAGGGCAACTCCCCTGTTGGCAAGTATGCCATCCAGTTCCGAACCCTTGCATCGGAGTTGGCCTGGAATAATGAAGCTCTCTGCGCTACCTTCAAGAGAGGATTATCGAGTCAAATCAAGGATGTCCTTGCTGCCCGAGAATTGCCTTTCTACCTTGAACGAACTAATACAATTGGCATCCTGGATCGATATCCGTTTCTCCGAACGACGAGAGGAACTACAATAAGAGAAGGAATCTGCACGACCTCTGCGCTTTCCTCGGCTGGCACCAGTCTTCCAGCAACCACTGCAATCTTCTACGTTACCTCCCGCAGTGGAGGCTATGCAAGTGGATCAGAAAGGAAAGGACTCGCCGAACTATACTGTCTATACTGCACCAGTGCAGACCACTTCCTTAAGGACTGTCCTCTGCGTCCTCAGCCACGGGGAAACGCTCGCACCTAGGGTTTGTTGGAGAGGCCTCCCTAGGTGTGAATTCCTCCTCTCCACGCTTAAATTTGATGGTTCAGCTTCTTCTTCCCTCCAAAGAGAACCTCTCAGTTCTGGTTTTCCTGGATTCTGGCTCAATGGGAAACTTTATTGATGCCTCTCTAGTGCATAAGTATCGTCTGCCAGTTTTCCGCCTCCTAAAACCTCTGTTCATCTCTACAGTCAATGGAGAAAAACTGGAATGTACCGTGCTATACCGCACAGAACCCCTGGTGATGCAGGTCGGAGTCTCCCATAAGGAGAACTTGTCCTTCTACGTACTCCCACACTGTACTTCATCTCTCTTGCTTGGTCTAACTTGGTTGCAGCTCCATGCCCCACAGCTGGATTTGAAAACCAGAGAAGTCCTTCGGTGGGGTCCGCACTGCAACAATCACTGCATCCACATACATCGTATTATTTCCGCAGAACCGGCAAGTCTTCAGCGTCTGCCCCCCTGAAAAGACCTATGTTTCTCCTCATTTGAGACTCCTGATCTTGAAATGGGGTCATTCTTCTCTGTTGGCAGGTCATGCTGGTATCTGTAAATCCTTGCAACTAATTTCTTGAAAGTATTCGTGGCCCACTCTGAAACGGGATGTCATGGACTTTGTTCGTTCTTGCCCTGTTTGTGCCCAGGACAAAACACCACGTGCCAAGCCTGCTGGTCTACTACATCCTTTGCCTGTTACTGATCTGCCTTGGTCTAACATTGCAATGGACTATATTACGGACCTTCCTTCTTCTAGCGGCAATACTGTCATCTGGGTTGTTGTGGACCGATTTTCTAAGATGGCTCATTTTGTGCCTTTGCCTGGGTTACCATCCGCACCTTTCCCATATCTTTCGTCTCCATGGATTGCCGACACATAATGTCTTAGACCGGGGAGTCCAGGTAGTCTCCAAATTATGGAGGGCACTCTGCTCACAACTTCAAGTTATGTTGGCAGATCAGCAGCCCGATGAAGTGCGCCTTGTGCGCAGGAAACAGCCTGTCGCTGTGAGGTCTCTCCTCTGCGCCTACCAGCCTGTGTGACACACTGATGACTGAATAAAGTTTCCTTGCTTCAAGAATTCCGAGTGAGTGCATCCTTTCATTCCTCTACTTGTTTGATGAATATCAAGTTAAGTTGGATTTCTCCTCTGCCTATCACCCTCAGATGGTGAATCAGATCTTGGGGGATTATTTTTGCGACTTTGTCTCCGCCCGCCATGATGACTGGTCTGATCTTCTATCTGGGGCTGAGTTTTCACACAACCATAGGGATACCGAATCCACAGGAACTTCTATGTAGTCTATGGACTTTATCCTCGTCCTCTCTATCCTTGCCTTCTCCCTCCTATGGCTGATGAACTAGTAGGGAACTTCACCGCCATTTGAAAGAAGACTGGTCTCTCCCGTATGAAATCTCAAGCGGACAAGAAAAGGCGTCCCCCTCCGGAATTTATCATTTATCATCTAAATATATCTGGTTCAGAGTACCTTGCTACAAACTGGGACCATGCTATTTGGGGCCTTTCAAGGTCAAGAGACATCTTAATCCAGTGGCTTATTCGCTACATCTGCCTTCCTCTCTCCGGATCCCAAATTCTTCTGTTGGGCGTAGTTCCTGGGTGTTGCCTGCCTCAGCAAATCCATCCTGCTTTGCGGCGGGCAATGGTGAAGACCAGCGGCACCTTAGACTCCGCTCCCCGATACGGTCCGAGTCATCAGCCACACAGGTAGAGGATCCACAACCAGTTTCATGACAGCCCGCATTCAGGTGTGTGACATTAACTTTATTTTTAAAGCATTTATATTGTTTTTAATTAACATTTTAAATGAATTAGAAGCCTAACAATTTAACTTGAAATTTTCAAAAAATTTGACATTTGAAAAGTACATCTTTTTTAATGTGCTATGCAATGTTTGCAGAAATTTGAAGGTAGTAGAACATAGGAACCCCCCCCCCAATGACCCCATTTTAAAGACTAGACCCCTCAAGGTATTCGCTAGGGGGTACAGTGGGTATTTTACCACCATAGTTTTTTGGAAGGAATTATTACAAAGTCAATGTTAAAAATTGGAAATTCGCTTTTTTTCACAAATGTGTTTCACAAATTTGTGGGACACATTTTTTGTACATCGCTTCTGATATTGAAAAAAAGGCACCCTATATTTTATCGAGCTGCTTGGCCCGTGTTTGGAAATACCCCTGCTTAGTCCATATTTATTTCATTGGCTGCATGGTAGGACCCAGAATTAGAGGAGCACCATTTGGCTTTCAGGGCATCATTTTAGGCCGAATGGATTGTAGGACACACTTCATGCCTGCAAAGGGTTTTAGCTGCCAGAACCATACATAACCCCCGCAATTGGCCCCATTTTGGAAACTACACCCCCTAAAGTAGTGAGTACTTTGAGTCCTTTTTGTGTGGCTGGAATGGTTACAAAATCAGTGTAAAAAATTTTTACAAATTTTTTTCTTTTCATAAATGCATCAATTGTGGGACATATGTTTTGTACATTGCATCTGAAAAGTAGAAATTGCACTCCATATTTTATTACAAAGTTTGTCTCGTGTTCGGTAATACCCCCACTTACGCCATATTTGGTTGAATGGCCTCATGGTGGGACCCAAAAGGAGATGAGCACCATTTGGCTTTCAGGATATCATTATACAAATTATAGGCCGCAGTTCATCTTGCAAAGCATTTTAGCTGTCAGAACAGTGATCCCATTTTCGAAACTATGCCCCTAAAGTATTCACCTAGGGCAAAAGTGAGTATGTTGAGCCCTTATTGTGTGGATAGAATTATTTCAAAGTTAGTGGAAATAAATAGCAATGAGCTTTTTTCCCCACAAATTCTTTATTTTGGTAAGTCGTTTTTTAAATGGAGGAAATGCGCCCCATATTTTATCACGCTGTTCATCCCAGGCTGGGCAGTACCCCTACTTAGGCCATATTTGGTTGCCTGACCGCCTGGTAGGACCAACAAGGAGAGGAGCCCCCTTTGGATTTCAGGACATCATTATATGAATTATAGACCCCACCCTGTACCTGCAAAGGATCGAAGCTGTCAGAACAATACCGCACCCCTACAAGTGTATTGGCTGGACCAAGAACCACTCTGTTTAGTCCTTGGTCTGCTAGCAGTGATGTGCAGCTGTTTGTGACAGTTAAAGTTACTGATGGATATATCCGTCATGTTGTGGGAATAAGCACCCACTCATGGCCAATATATCCATCACTGGGCGTTAAAAAAAAATAATCTGAAAAAACTGGTTTATTTTGTTGGACGGAGGGGGGTGGGGGGGTTGGGTGATAGTCCCCATTCATACAGCATTTCTGCAGTATAGGTGTCCGTTGTCATGTCAAAAAAGGGATGCCAATGTATACTGTAGCATCTAACATACTGCTGAAATGCAGTATGAACGGGATGCAGTGTAGGGTCACATAGAGCGCATCGGCACCACATTTAACACCACGGATGTCCCCGGCAGTCACAAGGGCGAGATCCCTGATGCGGCTGGGTAGCTCAGTGTGTCCGCTCATGACTGCGTGACACACAAAGCTACCCAGCCGCAGCAGGGAGCTCATTATTGTGACTGCTTGCAGGCATCCACTGCATGTAATATGCTGCGAATGTGCGCTGTGGGATCCTACACATTATGCATTTTTATTTTTCATTATATTTATTTAATATATTTATTTTTATTTTTTATTTAATTTTTTTACACTTTTTTTTTTAATTTAACATTTCCTTACACTTTTTTTTACACTTATCGTTTTTACACTTTCATTTATTTTATATGATTTTTTTTTACAGTTTTTTTTAATGCTGTGGAATACTTAGTATTCCAAAGCATTGCAGTTATATGCTGCCTGCTAGTTTACACTGGGAGGCAGCCTCTGGCACGTCCTGAGAGGCAATAAACAGGGCAGACCTGGGGGTCCTTGTAAAGACCCCCGGCTGCCCAGGTAACTAGCCGCACCCCACAATTGTTGCTACAGGAGAGCCCCCTCCCTCTGTCAAAACTCCATACAGCTCGCGGTCACTTCCGACCGTGGCTGTAAGGGTTAAACGGCCTGAACCCGAAGTTTACTTCTGTTGTGGCAATGCGGCAGCGTCCAGCCCACCAGGGATCACACACAGCACCCCGCGACCCTCTGTCAAAACACTTACAGCCTGCTGTCACTCCTGACCACAGCTGTAAGGGTTAAACTGCCGGGACCAAAGTTTACTTCAGTCCTGGCAGTGCGGCAGGGTCTCGGCTGTGTATGACGTGTATACTCATCCTGGTGCGGGAACGTGCATCCTGCCTGGACGTGTATACAAATCCATAATTTTTAACGTGTTAAACAGGGACCAATTTTTGTAAGCGGGCAGGGGCCTAAAAATGTAGGCCATTTAATTGTAAAAAATAACATATTTTTTATATTCAATTTTGTAAAACTTTTTATTAGTAATCTATTTTAATTATGTGTTTAATTAAGTTTGTCTGTTATTTTTTTTTCTATATTTTTAGGTACTACTCCCAGCATGGAACAGACTTTTCCAGATCTCTCCCGGACTCTGTCTCACTTTGTTGCCGATCATGTGAGCGACCCCACTCCGCCCCCTGTCTGCTGGGAACCCCTCAAATGTGTCCTTCTTATGCGACATGGTGCCCACCTTAAACGTCAGAAAGCTCTTGACCTACGTACAGCCCTTTCCACAGTTGCCTCCCTCGAAATGGCCCAAAAGCGATCTCTCTCCAGTTTGGTTCTTCGGGACCTCGACCTTGCCAGATTGGAAGTGAGGCACCTTCTCGAAGCCTCCTGGGGTCGCCTACTACAGGTTGACCATAGTAAATTCTCCGAATATGGCAATAAGAGTGGTCGCATGTTGGCCAGAGCATTGCGCACCAGAATTGCGCAATCCTACATCCCTTGCATTGAATCTTCCTCTGGATCCATGATTCACACCACTCCCAACATTCTCCCTGTATTTCACGCCTTCTTCTCCGAGCTCTATAACCTCCGTCTCCTCCTACATCTCATCTCCTTCCTCTTTCCCCCCCTCATGCACCCCCCTCTTTTCCTTCTCTCTCTCCTGATCAACTAGACCAACTGGAGGCCCCTTTCTCAGCTGAGGAGTTATCTCGGGTGATCAAGGACCTCCTGGGTGGCAAGAGCCCTGGCCCTGATGGCTACACGGCCCGATTTTATAAAACTCTCGAATCCTCTCTTTCCCCCCTCATGCTCGCCGCCTTTAACTCTATCTCCCCTTCCTCTCCTTTCCCGCCTGAATCTACCTTGGCATACGTGGCAATCCACCCTAAACCCGGGAAAGACTTGCATGTCTGCAGCAGTTACCGCCCCATATCTCTACTGAATGTAGATCTGAAAATCTACTCCAAACTTCTAGCCAACCGCCTCAACACCGTCCTCCCTTCCCTTATCCACTTGGACCAAGTGGGTTTTGTGTCGGGGAGGGAAACCAGGGACAACACACTTAAGACATTGGATCTTATTCATCATGCTCATTCGTAATGGATGCCTTTAATGGTTCTTTCCTTAGATTCCGAAAAGGCTTTTGATCGCCTGTCCTGGTCCTTCCTTGCACAAACCCTCCAGTATATTGGCCTGGGGCCTGTTTTCAATGCAAAAATCCTGGCACTATACAATTCTCCATCCGCACGCTTGAAAATCAATAGCTCCTTGTCCTCACCCTTTAACATCCAGAATTTAACCAGACAGGGTTGCCCCCTCTCCCCCTTGCTGTACTTTCTGTTGATGGAATGCCTACTTTCCTTCATACGTCCTGATCACAACATTCGCGGTCTCCTGGTGGGTGACCATGAATAAAAATTTGCGGCCTTTGCGGATGACCTCCTGGTTTATATTACCAACCCAGTGGTGTCTCTCCCGGCTCTCATGGCCAGACTGTCTGAGTTTGATAGATGGTGCAACTTCAAAATCAACTACTCCAAATCCGAGGCATTGAGTGTTTTATTGCCAGAGCGTGAGCTAATGGCCCTCCATTCTTGTTTCCCTTTCACTTGGCCCTCTCTGGGTATTTCCTACCTGGGTACTGTCATCCCTGCTGACTTGTCCTCTCTATTTCCTCTTAATTTCCTGACCTTGCTGACACGTATCCGCTCAGATCTAACCTCTTGGAATCGCAAAGAGTTCTCCTGGTTCAGGTTGGATTGCCATACTAAAGATGATGATCATGCCACGATTATTGTACCTGCTTCAAACACTTCCAGTATACATACCGACTGTGTTTTGGTCACAACTTCAGCGTTGTTTTGGCTCTTCTGTGTGGTCGTCCTCCCGTCCCAGGATCAATAGATTCCTACTGTCTCGACACAAACTGTCCGGCAAAGTGGGGCTCCCTGATGGCCGGCTCTACTATCTTGCCTGCGCTGATGCGAGGGTTGGGGACTGGTTCCATAACCTCGATCATAAGCTCTGGTTGAAACTTGCCAAGGCCCTATGCCCCCAGTCTCTCGCCACACTCCCCTGGACCTGGTCTCCTTAACCAGTGGACTCTATAACACTTTCATTCTCCACAAAACACACCCTAATATCTATATGCAATGTGGGCAGTGGAGGCTCCCTAGTAGACCATTTTGGCCCTTTGCTTCCCATCAGCGACCACCCTGATTTCCCCCCTGGCTGGTACTCCAAGGGTTGCTTCCTGGGCGCCTCTCTCTCGTGCCCAATGCGCATATGCCACGTTCTTGCTGAGGGGCTCTTCAGGCCCCTTGAGGCCCTCTAGGAGTTGTGGCCTGTCTCCCGATGGGCTTTGTTTAAATATCTCCAATTGAAACATTTTCACTCCTCGCTGCTCACCACCCTATCCACCCCCCGCTCGCTAACCACCTTTGAGCAACTATGTACGGCTTGGTCCTGCCCTCCACACTTCATCTCCCTCCTGTATGCTCATTTGCTCTCGCCTAGATCGCAAGCCCTTCCCTCCTACTGTATGGCGTGTAAGGGCCGAGGTGGGTCGCTAATATTCCCTTGAACAATGGTCCTGCTGCTTCTGTTTGACTCACAAAGCGATTATAGCCACTAGGGCTCAGGAAACCAGTTTCAAAATCCTCTCTTGCATCGTACCGAGTGCCATCCGTGCTTCACCGCTGGTACCCATCAGTCCCCGCATTGTGCTGGAGATGTGCTGAGGGCACGATGACTCATATTTGGTGGAATTGCCCGGCCCTGTCTTCCTTCTGGACCTTGGTCCTTGACATTGTGCAAAAAGTGACCGGAGTAATCACCCCTCAGGAACCCGGCGCAGTGCTGTTGTTTATGATCCCCATGGCCACCTCCAAATACAAACGTTTGCTCCTGCGGCACCTCCTACAAGCAGATAAAACAGTCATCCCTCAACACTGGTGCTCCTCCGAGGCCCCCTCTATTGTGGAGTGGGTTGCTGAAGTGGCCTCCACTCAATGTGGAGGAACTCTTGGTTGTCTCTCCCTCTGACCTGACACGTTACACCTCCACCTGGCTACCCTGGTCTACTTTCTGTTCTTCGGATGCCTTTCGCTCAGACTTCCTCACTCCTGGGGCGGCTCACACATAGCCTTTCTGTTTTCCTTTCCTCTTTCTTTTTAGTTTTTCCTCTCCCTCCTCTTTTTTGTCTCTGTTGTCCCTGCTATACCTTATCTCCTTCTCCATCTCTTCGTCCCCTTCTTTATTCCTTTTGTTTTTGCCCATTGCTGTGTCATTTACTACTTTTTAATGCCTCCTAGTATATCCTTTTCCCCTCCATTCTTTATTTCCTTAGCCCTCTTGGGTTGCTCCTTCCAAACCCTTCCACTGCCTCTCTATCGTGCTCTTCCCCCAAGCCTTTGTTTCATTCATGCACTTTCCCGTTGTCTCCCTCCCTCTTAGGTATGTTTGCCATTTTCCCTCAAGTTTTCTCGGTTGAGCATTATATATATTACTTGGACCTACACGGTCAATTTGACTATTCCATTGCTTTGTATTGTTTGCTTTCTGTACTCCTTTTTATGTTATAAAATTGTGGTAGGCCTCTGGGGTAGGGGTCGTGTAGTCAGGGTGTTGCTTCAGTATATCAGGAGTTAAGGTTAACCCTGTCACTCGTGACGCCAGGCTGAGGGCTAGTATGCTGAGGTAATTCTCCGGCCTATCGCCGCCCTTCCCAGTAACGATAGGTGCATGCATATAATGACTGAAGGTCCACAAGGTAGTTGAACTTGAACTTGGATAAACTTTATTAAAGACTTGCGATACATCCAATGAACAGTAACAGTCTCATTAATACAGTCTCCGTACACCTCAGTGACTGACAGTTGTTGCGGACCTTGACTTTTTATATAAGTCTTAGAATTTAGGGTAATTTGCGAAGATCCGTCAGGATTTAGGGGTTAGATATGGTCCGGTGATCTTGCGGAGTGCGTAGGGATTGATTACACTCACAGTTTAGTAAAGATCTGCCGTCGCTGCGAGGCTCGGGCCTAGACTCACTGATGACAGCAGCACAGATCCTTCCCTGTCAGCAGCCCAGGAACAAGAGAGCGAGCCATGGCCACCGCGCCTTTATATGGGCAGGGGCGGGGCCTTTTTGGATTGGTCCTTGGTCAGCTGTCACTCACCGTTACATAGCCTGATGGGTGAACACCTGACTTCCTCCAAAGGTACTATACACAGAAACCATAGAGTTTTTGGAACGCATCACGTGACCCGCAGGTCCTGCGACACTAACTAGGCAAGTACACTAATTTTAATTACAAAAGGGGTGACAAGGGGCTAACTAAGGATGAGGACCCCACCTACACCTAGGGACTCTGACTTTGGGGACCTCACCACAAGGCAACGGATGCAATCCGGTGCCGGGACACCACAAAATTAATAAAACGTTTTTTGAATTGGAAAAAATTCAAGATATCTCCATCCCTTTTTTGGATCGCTAAAGCCGAAAAAGAATAAAAACTGCCTGCAAAAACCCACATGGCAGTATTCCTTAGTGATTTCCGTGAAAACAAACCATAGCCTCAACATGCTGCGATTTTTAAAAACTGCCAAGGAGCAGGAAAACACCAAAGAGAAGTGAAAAAATGGCAAAAGGATTAAAAAAAAACGCGAAACTGAAAAAACGCCAAGTGGAAAAATAATTTTGCGATTTATCATTGAATTACAGCTAACATGGCTGCAGCGTTTATTCACCGAAAAAACGCAATGTGGCAGATTTGGCGTTTTTCTTTGAGTTTTTGCAAAAAATAAATAAAAACAAGTGGAAACTTAGCCTAAGGCTCTTTGCAGGTGTTTTTTCAATCTTTTATGAATATTTAACCCTTTCCTATCAACAATTTTTGGCATGTTTGTATGTTTCTTACCTTACCTCTTTTATTTTACCATATACAAAGCCACATAGGGGCTTGCTTTTTGCATGACTGATTATATAAAATGATTGAATACAAAAATACCTGTTGGCTGAAACTGAAAGAACCCAGCAGATCTGCAACTTTTGAGGGGTTTCGTTTTATACCTTTTATTCATAGTAAAACTGATCTGTTATCTTTATTCTTCAGGGGAATATGATTACAGCAATAACCAATTAATATAATTTTTGTTATGTTTTGCTATGTATGTGTACTGTCCCAGTACAGAACATGGTTCTGTACGACCCTTAGGCCCTGTCAGGTTGAGTCCCTCATTGGCCTGGGTGCTCTCCAGCAGTGTCTCCCCTGCTGTTATTAATTTAATTTATAGTGTATTTTATTGTCATAGGATTATAATCAGTGCATTAATGTATAACTAGTCTAAATGACCTGTGAGATGTCTGAAGGACCTGTGGAATGTCACATGTTAAGTTATGTTATAACATGATGTTACCCAGAGAGCATCAGTTTAACCTATGACCCACAGCTTGACCAATGGGCTTTGGCTCAGCCCTCCTATATAAGGGAGCAGTCATTACAATTCTCTCTCTTGTTCCATCAGTCTTTACTGACCAGCCAACACCAAAAACCTCAGTGCTAGTGACCAGCACCTGGAAGACCGCAAAGCTACAGTCATTGCAGTTAGTTAAAAGTCTATGTCTGCTGTCACTACTACCTATAGTCAAGTCCAGCCAAAAGTCAAGATTCTAAAGTCTATTAGAAGTCTAATTGGTCCCAGCAAGCTGCGAGGTCCTTCTGTGTTCCTGGCCACCTCTGGGATTCTGGCCTAGCTGTGAAGATAATAACACCTGTCTGAACTCAGTAAAGCCTCCGTTAAACCACAACTTGGTTGTGGACTCTCCTTTCACTGTCTAGCCATTGGAATAGCGGAGATACCGTTCATGTGGTTCCGGTACCCAAAAAACACTCTGGCGTCACGAACATTAGGGGTTAATAACACCTTGCCTCTGGCGTTAATACCATCTTGTCCCGTCCACCTACATCGCTACACCACATCACCGTGGTGACATATGCAAAAACTAAACTATAAAAAAAATAGACGTCTAGCTGCCATAGTTACCATTGGTATTTCATGACTGTGTTTTGGGGTGCCGCTGAAAGGCACTACAGCTGTCAATTAATTCTCTACATGCCATAATTGCTATCGATCATGCCATGTAGAGGGTTTAACTGCCAGGATCGTACTGCAGTCCAATCCCAGATGTTTCAGGCAGGTGTTGGCTGTAAGATACAGCCAGCACCCACCACATATAGAGTGGGCTCAGCTTCTGAGCCTGCTTTATATTCAAGGACTGATGTGCCACTGTAAAAAGGCATATCAACGATCATAAAGAGGTTAATAAATAATAATTGTTAATAGCACTAGTAAAAAAGTATTTACTCAGATTTACTTTCAGTACATGTTGATATGGCCGCGTTTTTCTGAGCTTAGTCTTGTCCTAATGTATTTGTGATGTTTACCGATCAAAAACAGATGTAATGATAGGGAGGAATTTCACTGCTTTCTATGTCATGAAATTTAAGGAATATTTCTGCACACACCTTATAATTTCATGATAGCAAAGCACATAGTTAAACACAGCATGGAGCAGTTGCATCAAACAGTCCCATATGATGGCTACTTAGTGTAATTGCTGCATGCACTGTTAAAAGGAGAAACATTGGTGAATCAATAAGTACGTCTAGCCAAGATTACAGTAGGGCAAACAGAACACTGTAATGACTTAAATGCTTTTGGGCTAAAAACCAAATGCTATTCCAAACAATCTTTTTGTTTGTTCCTTGACCAATGTAACCCCCATTATACCATAGCTTCTTGATATGCTCTAGCCACAGAAATAAGAATACTGTTAAAGGGGTACTCTAGTGGAAAAAAAAGTACCCCTTTAAATCCCAATGCCACTACACATGACCAGACTGCAGTTTTGTTTTACTATGGGATGACCATGAAAAATGCCAGAATGAACAGTGCATCACAGTCTGCTGCATATGGGCTGCATAGCCATGAAGCAGTCACAATGCCCATTTTGACCCTTGTCCAGCACTAAAATAATCTACAAAGGGCATGTGAGCATAAGAACTGAACCACGGAGCAATAGAAATAGGCGGCCTGGTCTTTAGAATCATGTTTTCATTGCTATGATGCCAGTTGGAGCTAAAGAGAACTAGGCTTCATCTTTATCAGCTGCCTACTCAGGTACCTTCAACACATTTAGTAGTGTATGGTAGACTCTTTATTACATAATAAAAATTTGATTACCTTCACTTTTCAGTTGAACACTTTTTCATTCCATTGCAAATTTTTGAATGCACAGGACATCATGTGGAGTGTAGGTTACAAAAATTAAGAGAACATTATAATAATAACCTAGAATTGGGAGGAACTTTTTCCAAAAATACATCTACAAAAAAAAAAAGTTAAATCTAGCTAAACTATTGTAAAAAGGAACAATGACACCCAATGAATCCAGGTAGTCTTTCATAAATATGACTCTAATATGTAAGTAGGCCTAATCCTTTTAAGTTCATTATTTAGCCCACTGTGTTTCCTTGTCATCACTGAAAGCTTAATCTGTGTTGTATATTTTACCTCTATAAGGTAACAAGCTAAATTATAACCATGCCATTCCCTGTTAATGGAGATTATGAACAATAATATAATTATAATCTTTTGGTAGTATGAAAACCAATCCAGATCATTTGTTTATAAGCGTTAAATGTAGTGTTTTTCTCCAGTTATAATTGCATGTGTTCTACAACTGCTGTGGTATGCATTTGCTTTCGTTCATTCACTTACATTATAATTTTTAAATCCTTTTGCTCCATATTTAAGGAAAATTGATGGTGTATTGCAGGTAAAAGGCTTGTAAAATAAAATACACACTAGAAAAATCCACATGTCACCACTGCAAATTATAAGCCAGAAGTCCTCACTTTCAAAACTATCTGTGATGCCCTTAAAGGGATATTCCAGGGCAAAACTTTTTTTTTATATATCAACTGGCTCTGGAAAGTTAAACAGATTTGTAAATTACTTCTATTAAAAAATCTTAATCCTTCCAATAGTTATTAGCTTCTGAAGTTGAGTTGCTATTTTCTGTCTAACTGCTTTCTGATAGCTCACGTCCCAGGAGCTGTGCAGCTCCTATGGGGATATTTTCCCATCATGCACAGCTCCCGGGACGTGACATCATCATTGAGCAGTTAGACAGAAAACTTCAGAAGCTAATAACTATTGGAAGGATTAACATTTTTTAATAGAAGTAATTTACAAATCTGTTTAACTTTCCGGAGCCAGTTTATATATATACATATAAAAAAAAGTTTTTGCCTGGAATACCCCTTTAAGCAATGTGGTATTTCTTGGCTAGTATTTCTCCTGGCTAGAGGAATGCATTGTCCTCTTAGTATTTTCCAAAATCTTTAGCCTATAACATAAAGGATTTGCCCCTACTATTTATTTTTATTTTTTAAATGGTTCTGGTCAGTATTCCGATAACCAGAAACCGACACAGAGAAAAATTATAATAGAAATGTCTGCATGTTTTTCTATTTTGGAACCACTTCTGGTTTAGGCAATACTTTCCAAAATGAGGACAGCCTTAGGAAGGATTTGTTCTTGTCTTGGGGCTAAATGGCCATGTTGTGAGTCCACCATAAGGTTGCTCTGTTCTTTTTGTTAAATAGCTGTTTCCTGTTGGAGTCCCCTCACGCCTACTACAAATACCAGGATCCCTTGTTTGTAAGTGTGAGTTCCCTTTTCTCACTCCCACACATCAGTCGTTCGTCCCACCCTTTTAAGTACAAACTGACCTATGCATGCTGTTCATGAAACTACAATTCCCTGCAACCCTGTGGAGAACCTGGGCAAAGATCACACAAGAATTGCAAGACCATCCATCAAACACAGGTACAGACACTATATTATGATCCACACTAATTTTACAGCCTCTGTAGCACAGTCAAATAAAAAAACAAACAAACAGAAAAAAACTGGAATACCTCTTTAAGTAAAAGTGAGTACGAACATAACAAAAAGAATAACAATGTCCAGCCTGGCTATATCAAAACTTGCAACAATCTAATAATGCACTGGGGACAGAGTGTGTTGTACAGTGGAAACTAATGCAAATATATCCACTTGTGGAAGGCAAGTGACTCTGCAAGGATGTTCCTGAATGTCCTTGCAGAATCTCAAACTTTACTAAAGAAAATCCTGCAGTTTCAGGTCTGTGACAGCCAGATTATCCAGAGAGAAGGCAAAGATGGCTTAATACATCCCATACCTTCCCGATTGTTGTATGCACGGTGCTCAATAAGTGCAAGAAGGACACCTGCTGACATCCGAGAAGTGTTTGCCGGGTAGCTGCTGGTGCTGCTGGGTCAATAAGCTTTGCAGTTAGTGCAAGGGACTGTAATTGAATAAATTTACTTGAATTTTTTTTTACAGCTTTCAAATCCCCACGTGTGCTTGTGTCTCAAAGTATAATGTACCTTAATGAATGTAATAATTCTTACCAAGCGGTAAGAGGTGTGCCAAAAACATGAATATGGGCACGCCTATAGAGGGCATACCCTATGGAAAAGCTTTAACCTCTTAAGGACCCATGACGTATGCATACGTCATCACACCCTGGGTCTTAAGGACCTATGACGTATGCATAAGTCATGGTCCTTTCCTGGTTTCCGCCGCTCACCCGGCGGAGATCGGAAGCGGATCCCTGCTGAAATCCTTCTGCAGGGATCCAGGGCAAACGCCGAGGGGGGCCATATAGGAAATTGCCCTTGCGATCTGCGGCAATACCGGGCTGATCGGGTCTCTGGGACCCGACCGCCCGGTAATTTTGCATGATCCCGGCTGTCGCAGACAGCCAGGAACATGCTGAAGTATAGGAGCGAGGTGGCAAGCCGGCCACCTCCTCCTATACCCTGCGATCTGTCGGTTAGTTAACCGACCAATCGCAGGGGGGGGGGGGGGGGGGCGGGGTTACTTCCTCCCGTCCTGCCCGGCCCCTGGAAGTTCGGAGAGGACGGGAGGAAGACCAGAGGACGCAGCGGGGGACGGGGGAGTGCTGGGGC
Source organism: Hyla sarda (assembly GCF_029499605.1). Lineage (NCBI taxonomy): Eukaryota > Metazoa > Chordata > Amphibia > Anura > Hylidae > Hyla > Hyla sarda. The sequence goes on from NC_079199.1 coordinate 57,528,632, forward strand.
CCGGCCCCGGTACTTACCTTGTCCCTGAAGACCCGGATCCCGGCGAGGAAGATGGCGGCGGCGGCGACAGGTGAGTGGATCTCCAGCCGCGGTCGGGCCCTTTACAGCAATGCACGTTGCCGTAAAGCGACATGCATTGCTGTATTAGGACCCTGTATACTACAGCTCCCAGCATGTTCAGACAGCTCTTGGCATCTGGGCATGCTGGGAGTTGCAGTTTTGCAACATCTGGAGGTCCGCAGTTTTGGGACCACTGTGCCCTTCCAGATGTTGCAAAACTACACATCCTCAGCATGCCCTTACTGTCCAGGCATGCTGGGAGTTGTAGTTCTGTAACATCTGGCCCTTCAAATGTTGCAGAACTACAACTCCCAGCATGCCTGGAAAGTTTTGGCATACTGGGAGTTGTAGTTTTGCAACATCTGGAAGGGCACAGATTGGGAACCAGTGTATTAGTGGTCTGCAAACTGTAGTCCTCCAGATGTTGCAAACTACAACTCCAAGCATGCTGGGAGTTGTAGTTCGGCAACATCTGGCTCTAAAGATGTTGCCAAACTACTACTTCCAGCATGCCTGAGAATGTTTGAGAGTTGTGGTTTTGCAACAACAGGAGGCACACTGGTTGGGAAACATTGTCTGTTTCCTAACTCAGTGTTTCCCAACCCGTGTGCCTCCAGCTGTTGCAAAACTATAACTACCAGCATGCACTGATAGACTGTGGATGCTGGGAGTTGTAGTTTTGCAACAGCTGGAGGTCCCCCCCTGTGAATGTACAGGGTACATTCACATGGGCAGGGGGCTTACAGTGAGTATCAGGCTGCAAGTTTGCGATGCAGCAAATTTTGCGCGGCAGCTCAAACTCGCAGCGGGAAAATCGCTGTAACCCCCCCTGCCCGTGTGACTGTACCCTAAAAACAATACATTACACTAACACAAAATAAAATAAAAAGTAAAAAACACTACATATACACATACCCCTACACAGCCCCCCCTCCCCTCCCCAATAAAAATGAAAAACATCTGGTACGCCACTGTTTTCAAAATGGAGCCTCCAGCTGTTGCAAAGCAACAACTCCCAGTATTGACGGACAGCCGTCGACTGTCCAAGCATGCTGGGAGTTTTGCAACAGCTGGAGGCACCCTGTTTGGGAATCACTGGCGTAGAATACGCCTATGTCCACCCCTATGCAAATCCCTAATATAGGCCTCAAATGCGCATTGCGCTCTCACTTTGGAGCCCTGTCGTATTTCAAGGCAACAGTTTAGGGCCACATATGGGGTATCGCCGTACTCAGGAGAAATTGCCTTACAAATTTTGGGGGGCTTTTTCTCCTTTCACCCCTTATGAAAAGGTGAAGTTGGGGTCTACACCAGCATGTTAGTGTAAAAAAATAATTTTTTTACACTAACATGCTGGTGTTGCCCTATACTTTTCATTTGGACAAGAGGTAAAAGGGAAAAAAGCCCCCCAAAATTTGTAATGCCATTTCTCCCAACTACGGAGATACCCCATATGTGGGCGCAAAGTGCTCTGGGGGCGCACAACAAGGCCCAGAAGGGAGAGTGCACCATGTACATTTGAGGCGATTTGCACAGGGGTGGCTGATTGTTACAGCAGTTTTGACAAACGCAAAAAAAACAAAACCCCACATGTGACCCCATTTCAGAAACTACACCCCTCACGGAATGTAATGAGAGGTGCAGTGAGAATTTACCCCCCCCACAGGTGTCTGACAGATCTTTGGAACAGTGGGCTGCGCAAATTAAAAATTTTGTACAGCCCACTGTTCCAAAGATCTGACAGACACCAGTGGGGTGTAAATGCTCACTGTACCCCTTGTTACGTTCCTCAAGGGGTCTAGTTTCCAAAATGGTATGCCATGTGGGTGTTATTTTGCTGTTCTGGCACCATAGGGGCTTCCTAAATGCGACATGCCCCCCGAGCAAAATTTGCTCTCAAAAGGCCAAATATGACTCCTTCTCCACTGAGCATTGTAGTTCGCCCGTAGTGAGCTTCAGGTCAACTTATGCGGTACCTCCATACTCAGAAGAGATGGGGTTACAAATTTTGGGGGGTATTTTCTGCTATTAACCCTTGCAAAAATGTGAAATTTGGGGGGGAAACACACATTTTAGTGAAATTTTTTTTTTTTTTTACGTATGCAAAAGTCGTGAAACCCCTGTGGGGTATTAAAGCTCACTTTATTCCTTGTTACGTTCCTCAAGGGGTCTAGTTTCCAAAATGGTATGGCATGTGGGTATTTTTTGCTGTCCTGGCACCATAGGGGCTGTTACGCCGAGTGCTCCGGGTCCCCGCTCCTCCCCGGAGCGCTCGCAGCGTTCTCTCATTCGCAGCGCCCCGGTCAGACCTGCTGACCGGGTGCGCTGCGATATTACTCCCAGCCGGGATGCGATTCGCGATGCGGGACGCGCCCGCTCACGATGCGCATCTCGGCTCCCATACCTGACCCGTTCCCCGTCTGTGTTGTCCCGGCGCGCGCGGCCCCGCTCCTTAGGGCGCGCGCGCGCCGGGTCTCTGCCATTTAAAGGGCCGCTGCGCCACTGATTGGCGCAGCAGGCCTAATCAGTATTCTCACCTGTGCACTCCCTATTTATACCTCACTTCCCCTGCACTCCCTCGCCGGATCTTGTTGCCATTGTGCCAGTGAAAGCGTTCCCTTGTGTGTTCCTAGCCTGTGTTCCAGACCTCCTGCCGTTGCCCCTGACTACGATCCTTGCTGCCTGCCCTGACCTTCTGCTACGTCCGACTTTGCTCTTGTCTACTCCCTTGTACCGCGCCTATCTTCAGCAGTCAGAGAGGTTGAGCCGTTGCTGGTGGATACGACCTGGTTGCTACCGCCGCTGCAAGACCATCCCGCTTTGCGGCGGGCTCTGGTGAATAGCAGTAGCAACTTAGAACCGGTCCACCAGCACGGTCCACGCCTATCCCTCTCTGGCACAGAGGATCCACCTCCTGCCAGCCGAATCGTGACAGTAGATCCGGCCATGGATCCCGCTGAAGTCCCGCTGCCAGTTGTCGCCGACCTCACCACGGTGGTCGCCCAGCAGTCGCAACAGATAGCGCAACAAGGCCACCAACTGTCTCAACTGACCGTGATGCTACAGCAGCTATTACCACAGCTCCAGCAACAATCTCCTCCGCCAGCTCCTGCACCTCCTCCGCAGCGAGTGGCCGCTTCCGGCTTACGATTATCCTTGCCGGATAAATTTGATGGGGACTCTAAGTTTTGCTGTGGCTTTCTTTCGCAATGTTCCCTGCACTTGGAGATGATGTCGGACCAGTTTCCAACTGAAAGGTCTAAGGTGGCTTTCGTAGTCAGCCTTCTGTCTGGGAAAGCTCTGTCATGGGCCACACCGCTCTGGGACCGCAATGACCCTGTCACTGCCTCTGTACACTCCTTCTTCACGGAGATCCGAAGTGTCTTTGAGGAACCTACCCGAGCCTCTTTTGCTGAGACTGCCCTGCTGAACCTGGTCCAGGGTAATTCTTCTGTTGGCGAGTACGCCATCCAATTCCGTACTCTTGCCTCCGAATTATCCTGGAATAATGAGGCCCTCTGCGCGACCTTTAAAAAAGGCCTATCCAGCAACATTAAAGATGTGCTGGCCGCACGAGAAATTCCTGCTAACCTGCATGAACTTATTCATCTTGCCACCCGCATTGACATGCGTTTTTCCGAAAGGCGTCAGGAGCTCCGCCAGGATATGGACTTTGTTCGCACGAGGCGGTTTCTCTCCCCGGCTCCTCTCTCCTCTGGTCCTCTGCAATCCGTTCCTGTGCCTCCTGCCGTGGAGGCTATGCAAGTTGACCGGTCTCGCTTGACACCTCAAGAGAGGACACGACGCCGCATGGAGAACCTATGCCTGTACTGTGCCGGTACCGAACACTTCTTGAAAGATTGTCCTATCCGTCCTCCCCGCCTGGAAAGACGTATGCTGACTCCGCACAAATATGAGACAGTTCTTGATGTCTACTCTGCTTCTCCACGCCTTACTGTGCCTGTGCGGATATCTTCCTCTACCTTCTCCTTCTCTGCTACGGCCTTCTTGGATTCCGGATCTGCAGGAAATTTTATTTTGGCCTCTCTCATCAACAGGTTCAACATCCCGGTGACCAGTCTCGCCAGACCCCTCTACATCAATTCTGTTAACAATGAAAGATTGGACTGTACCGTGCGTTACCGCACGGAACCTATCCTAATGTGCATCGGACCTCATCACGAAAAAATTGAATTTTTGGTCCTCTCCAACTGCACTTCTGAAATTCTTCTTGGATTACCGTGGCTTCAACGCCATTCCCCAACCCTTGATTGGTCCACAGGAGAAATCAAGAACTGGGGTACTTCTTGTCACAAGGACTGTCTTAAATCGGTTCCCAGTACTCCTTGCCGTGACCCTGTGGTTCCCCCTGTATCCGGTCTTCCTAAGGCTTATATGGACTATTCTGACGTTTTTTGCAAAAAGCAAGCTGAGACTTTGCCTCCTCACAGGCCTTATGACTGTCCTATTGACCTCCTCCCGGGTACTACCCCACCCCGGGGCAGAATCTATCCTCTGTCTGCTCCAGAGACTCTTGCCATGTCGGAGTACATCCAGGAGAATTTAAAAAAGGGGTTTATCCGCAAGTCCTCCTCTCCTGCCGGAGCTGAATTTTTTTTTGTGTCCAAAAAAGATGGCTCCCTACGTCCTTGTATTGATTACCGCGGACTTAATAAAATCACGGTAAAAAACCGCTACCCCTTACCTCTTATCTCGGAACTCTTTGATCGCTTACAAGGTGCCCACATCTTTACCAAACTGGACTTAAGAGGTGCTTATAATCTCATCCGCATCAGGGAGGGGGACGAATGGAAGACCGCATTTAACACCAGAGATGGACACTTTGAGTATCTGGTCATGCCCTTTGGCCTATGCAACGCCCCTGCCGTCTTCCAAGACTTTGTTAATGAAATTTTTCGTGATCTCCTATATTCCTGTGTTGTGGTTTATCTGGACGATATTCTGATTTTTTCTGCCAACTTAGAAGAACACCGCCAGCATGTCCGCATGGTTCTTCAGAGACTTCGTGGCAATCAACTTTATGCCAAAATGGAGAAATGTCTCTTTGAATGTCAATCTCTTCCTTTCCTAGGATACTTGGTCTCTGGCCAGGGACTACAAATGGACCCAGATAAACTCTCTGCCGTCTTAGATTGGCCACGCCCCTCCGGACTCTGTGCTATCCAACGTTTTTTGGGGTTCGCCAATTATTACAGACAGTTTATTCCACACTTTTCCACTATTGTGGCTCCTATCGTGGCTTTAACCAAGAAAAATGCCAATCCCAAGTCCTGGTCCCCCCAAGCGGAAGACGCATTTAAACATCTCAAGTCTGCCTTTTCTTCCGCTCCCGTGCTCTCCAGACCTGACCCATCTAAACCCTTCCTATTGGAGGTAGATGCCTCCTCAGTGGGAGCTGGAGCTGTCCTTCTACAAAAAAATTCTTCCGGGCATGCTGTGACTTGTGGGTTTTTTTCTAGGACCTTCTCCCCGGCGGAGAGAAACTATTCCATCGGGGATCGAGAACTACTGGCCATTAAATTGGCGCTTGAGGAATGGAGGCACCTGCTGGAGGGATCAAAATTTCCAGTTATCATATACACTGATCACAAGAATCTCTCCTACCTCCAGTCTGCCCAACGACTGAACCCTCGCCAGGCTAGGTGGTCGTTGTTCTTTGCCCGTTTTAACTTTGAAATCCATTTTCGCCCTGCTGACAAGAACATTAGGGCCGATGCCCTCTCTCGTTCTTCTGATGCCTCTGAAGTAGAGGTCTCTCCGCAACACATCATTCCTCCGGACTGTCTGATCTCCACTTCTCCAGCTTCCATCAGGCAAACTCCTCCAGGGAAGACCTTCGTTTCTCCACGCCAGCGTCTCGGGATTCTCAAATGGGGACACTCCTCCCACCTCGCAGGCCATGTGGGCATCAAAAAATCCTTGCAACTCATCTCTCGATTTTATTGGTGGCCGACTCTGGAGACTGAAGTTATTGATTTCGTGCGGGCCTGTACTGTCTGTGCCCGGGATAAGACTCCTCGCCAGAAGCCTGCTGGTCTCCTTCATCCTCTGCCTGTTCCTGAACAGCCTTGGTCACAGATTGGTATGGACTTTATTACGGACTTGCCCTCATCCCGTGGCAACACAGTTGTTTGGGTGGTCGTTGATCGATTTTCCAAGATGGCACATTTTATTCCTCTTCCTGGTCTTCCTTCAGCGCCTCAGTTGGCAAAGCAATTTTTTGTTCACATTTTTCACCTTCACGGTTTGCCCACGCATATCGTCTCAGATAGAGGCGTCCAATTCGTGTCTAAATCCTGGAGAGCCCTCTGTAAACAGCTCAAGATCAAATGAAACTTCTCTTCTTCTTATCATCCCCAATCCAATGGGCAAGTAGAAAGAGTTAATCAGGTCCTGGGTGACTATTTACGGCATTTTGTTTCCTCCCGCCAGGATGACTGGGCAGATCTTCTACCATGGGCCGAATTCTCATACAACTTCAGAGTCTCCGAATCTTCTGCTAAATCCCCATTTTTCGTGGTGTACGGCCGTCACCCTCTTCCTCCCCTCCCTACTCCCTTGCCCTCTGGTTTGCCCGCTGTGGATGAAGGGACTCGTGATCTTTCCACCATATGGAAAGAGACCCAAAATTCTCTTTTACAGGCTTCATCCCGGATAAAAAGATTTGCTGATAAAAAAAGAAGAACTCCCCCCATTTTTGCTCCCGGAGACAAGGTATGGCTCTCCGCTAAATATGTCCGCTTTCGTGTCCCCAGTTACAAACTGGGACCACGCTATCTTGGTCCTTTCAAAATCAAGTGCCAGATCAACCCTGTCTCTTACAAACTCCTTCTTCCTCCTTCTCTCCGTATTCCCAATGCCTTCCATGTCTCTCTCCTTAAACCACTCATCCTTAACCGCTTCTCTCCCAAAGTTGTTTCTCCCACTCCAGTTTCCGGATCTTCTGACGTCTTTTCTGTGAAGGAGATTCTAGCATCCAAGACGGTCAGAGGTAAAAGATTCTTCTTGGTCGACTGGGAGAATTGCGGCCCTGAGGAGAGATCCTGGGAACCTGAGGACAACATCCTGGACAAAAGTCTTATCCTCAGGTTCTCAGGCTCCAAAAAGAGGGGGAGACCCAAGGGGGGAGGGGGGGGGGTACTGTTACGCCGAGCGCTCCGGGTCCCCGCTCCTCCCCGGAGCGCTCGCAGCGTTCTCTCATTCGCAGTGCCCCGGTCAGACCTGCTGACCGGGTGTGCTGCGATATTACTCCTAGCCGGGATGCGATTCGCGATGCGGGCCGCGCCCGCTCGCGATGCGCATCTCGGCTCCCGCACCTGACCCGTTCCCCGTCTGTGTTGTCCCGGCGCGCGCGGCCCCGCTCCTTAGGGCGCGCGCGCGCCGGGTCTCTGCCATTTAAAGGGCCGCTGTGCCAATCAGTATTCTCACCTGTGCACTCCCTATTTATACCTCACTTCCCCTGCACTCCCTCGCCGGATCTTGTTGCCATTGTGCCAGTGAAAGCGTACCCTTGTGTGTTCCTAGCCTGTGTTCCAGACCTCCTGCCGTTGCCCCTGACTACGATCCTTGCTGCCTGCCCTGACCTTCTGCTACGTCCGACTTTGCTCTTGTCTACTCCCTTGTACCGCGCCTATCTTCAGCAGTCAGAGAGGTTGAGCCGTTGCTGGTGGATACGACCTGGTTGCTACCGCCGATGCAAGACCATCCCGCTTTGCGGCGGGCTCTGGTGAATATCAGTAGCAACTTAGAACCGGTCCACCAGCACGGTCCACGCCTATCCCTCTCTGGCACAGAGGATCCACCTCCTGCCAGCCGAATCGTGACAGGGGCTTCCTAAATGCGACATGCCCCCGAGCAAAATTTGCTCTCAAAAAGCCAAATATGACTCCTTCTCTTCTGAGCATTGTAGTTCGCCCGTAGTGCGCTTCAGGTCAACTTATGGGGTACCTCCATACTCAGAAGAGATGGGGTTACAAATTTTGGTGGGTATTTTCTGCTATTAACCCTTGCAAAAATGTAAAATTTGGGGGGAAACACACATTTTATTGAAATTTTTTTAACATTTTTTTACATATGCAAAAGTCGTGAAACACCTGTGCGGTATTAAGGCTCACTTTATTCCTTGTTACGTTCCTCAAGGGGTATCGTTTCCAAAATGGTATGCCATGTGTCTTTTTTCCCTGTTCTGGCACCATAGGGGCTTCCTAAATGCAACATGCCCCCCAAAAACCATTTCAGAAAAACGTACGCTCCAAAATCCCCTTGTCGCTCCTTCCCTTCTGAGCCCTCTACTGTGCCCGCCGAACACTTAGCATAGACATATGAGGTATGTGCTTACTCGAGAGCAATTGGGCTACAAATATAAGTATACATTTTCTCCTTTTACCCCTTGTAAAAATTCAAAAATTGGGTCTACAAGAACATGCGAATGTAAAAAATGAAGATTGTGAATTTTCTCCTTCACTTTGCTGCTATTCCTGTGAAACATCTAAAGGGTTAAAATGCTGACTGAATGTCATTTTGAATACTTTGGGGGGTGCAGTTTTTATAATGGGTTCATTTGTGGGGTATTTCTAAGATGAAGACCCTTCAAATCCACTTCAAACCTGAACTGGTCCCTGAAAAATTGTGATTTTGGAAATTTTGTGAAAAATTGGAAAATTGCTGCTGAACTTTGAAGCCCTCTGGTGTCTTCCAAAAGTAAAAACTCGTCAATTTTATGATGCAAATATAAAGTAGACATATTATATATGTGAATAAAAAAAATATATTTGGAATATCCATTTTCATTACAAGCAGAGAGCTTCAAAGTTAGAAAAATGCAACATTTTCAAATTTTTCATCAACTTTTGGGATTTTTCACCAAGAAAGGATGCAAGTTACCAAAAAGTTTTACCACTAAGTTAAAGTAGAATATGTCACGAAAAAACTATCTCGGAATCAGAATGATAACTAAAAGCATTCCAGAGTTATTAATGTTTAAAGTGACAGTGGTCAGATGTGCAAAAAATGGCCGGGTCCTAAGGTGTAAAATGGCTGGGTCCTTAAGGGGTTCAAGGGGTACTCCGGTGGAAAACTTTTTTTTCTTTTTTAATGAACTGGTGCCAGAAAGTTAAACAGATTTGTAAATGACTTCTATTAAAAAATCTTAATCCTTTTGGTACTTTTTAGCAGCTGAATGCTACAGAGGAAATTCTTTACTTTTTTTGTGTTGTCCACAGTGCTCTCTGCTGACACCTCTGTCCATGTCAGGAACCATCCAGAGCAGCATAGATTTGCAATGGGGATTTTCTCCTGCTCTGGATAGTTCTTGATACGGGCATCAGGTGTCAGCAGAGAGCACTGTGGACAACACAAAAAATAAATTAAAAAAATAAAGATTTTCCTCTGTAGCAAAGAGCTACTAAAAAGTACTGAAAGGATTAAGATTCTTTAATAGAAGTAATTTACTAATCTGTTTAACTTTCTGGCACCAGTTCATAAAAAAAAAAGGTTTTCCCCCGGAGTATCCCTTTAAGAAAGGGAGGGTTGGGTGAGTCGGTGAACACACCAATGCCCCCACTGGAGGAGATAGGGTGTTTTAAAGACTAAAAACTGAAAATATGTCTTGTCATAAAGTGGGAAATTTTACCCAGTTATGCAGTGGTTATAGCATGCTTTCTACTAGTGTTGCGCGCAAATCAACTTAGCGATTTCACGAATATTGCGAATATAGCGCTATATATTCGCAATTACGAATAATCATTTTCTTCTTCACCAGTGCCACGGATTCCTCTGCCCCGGCTCTGAGGAGCAGCAGCTCTCCGGTTCCTGTAGGACTAGCCCCCAGCCCCCAAGAATCTAGTTTTTTCCTGTTTGACAGCAACAGTGAGAAGGACCTCTTGGGGGAGGTCCTGCATTAGGCTGATCTCCATTTCAGTGCTGATGCTAAGGACCTTTTGGAAGGGATGATGGAGAAGGAGGAAGCGGGGGTAACAGCTGTCAGTACCCCAGTGACATCCCTTTCAACTGGTGCGGGTGGCTTTAGCCAACAAAGCCCTGCACCTAGTCACACCCAGGCGTCATTGAGGGGACAGCGTCAGGTCAGGGGCTCCACATCTGCTGTTCCCCTCAGTCTACCACAGTTTGGCCCTGGGTCTGACATATCAGGGGGCGAAGAAGAGGGTTACCCAGAAGAGGTGCCACCTCCCTTGTCAGTTCACAGCAGCAGTGAGGAGGAAGTTAGGCACAATATTGAAACGGTGTGCCAGGTCACCAGGGAGACCAGCGTCAGAGGCTCCACTGGTAATGGCAGCAGGAGGAGGCAGCAGCAAGCTCCACCTGTGCGCACTAAGCCTGAACAGGTGCAAGTAAGCACAACCCCATCTGACAGGAGGTAGGTGCTTAAGTCACCTCTTTGGGCTTACTTCACCCTGGTAGCAGATGACGCTGCTATAGGCATTTGTCAGCTGTGCCATGCCAGGGTGAGGAGTGGGAGGTCTTTGGCTCGGCTTGGTACCACTGCCCTTACCCAGCACCTGAGAGTCAACCACTGGTGGGAGTGGGAACAGATGCAGGGTGGTGGTAGCAGCACCACCAGCAGTGTGCAGGGGACAGCAGCTCCTGCCACTGTACTGCAGACACCTCAACCCCTTCCAGCCATGCATTCCCACTCTCCTGCTCCCTCTGGTAAAGGGTAAAGGTACCAGCAGCCAGACATCTGCCTCCACTGCACCCTCATCTAAGTCCCTGCCCTACACCATTACATTGTGCATAATGTATCCCTGTCACTGGATCACGCTGTCAGCAACAGGGTGCATCTGACAATGAATGATTGGACCAGCAGACATGGGCAGGGACGATATCTTAGTTTTACTGCCCATTGGGTTTCCCTCCAAGGTGGCGGGGAGGGATCGGCGGCATCTGAGATTGTGGTGCCGCCCCGGGTGTCCCGGGGAGAACTGCTGCCCTCCCACAAGTCACTGTCTCCACGGCTGCTGAGCCCCATCAAGCGTCCCCGTAGCTACGCAAGTGTGGGGCAGGTGTGCTGCCAGGCCGTGCTCCAGCTTGTGAGTCTAGGGGAATGGAGACACACTGACCTGATGTTCTGGCACACTACTAAGTGGCTGACACCAAGGCAGGCTAGAAGCAGGTATGGTTGTCTGTGACAATGGCAGCAACCTACTCGCCGCCGTGCATGCTGGCAGTCTCACCCACATGTCTGGCACATGTGTTAAACCGTGTGGTACAGAAGTTTCTGCGCACATATCCAAGGTTGCGTGACATGGTGCAAAGGGTACGGAGGATTGCTAGCCACTTCCGACGCTCCCTAACAGCTGCCATGAGCCGGTGTTTGGGGCATGGTTAGTCCGGGAGTGGCGCAGCTCCCACCGGGAGCAGCAGCAACAGCAGCAGGAGGACATAGAGGTCATGGTCCTGGCCAGCCATGAAGAGTCACAGCGGGCTGTCCTCTTCCCCATGGCTGCCCACATGCTGCGATGCCTCAGGAGGTACCCCCGGATCAGGGACATTAAGGAGAGGGATGAGTATTGGTTGGCCACACTTTTAGACCCCTGCTGCAAGGGAAAACTGGAGCAGTTCATCCCAGCCAGCCGGAGGCAGGATAAGATGGATGGACTGCAGTCCTGTCTCATCAGCCGGTTGGAGCATGCAACTCCCTGGCCTTAAGTTCTCCCCGCTCATCTTACCCAGCAGGTTGCTGGATCCAGCAGCACCAGCCGAGCAGGTGATCTTATGGGTGAGATGAGGCTGTTCTACCAGCCTGCATGACCCAGTAGCAACAGCAGCAGCAGTCACCACCAGCGGCTGGCCCGCATAGTGGTAGACTACATGGGGTCCGTTGGTGCCTCCAACAGCATGAGCACCAACGACTCCATGGAGTACTGGGTTGCCAGGCTGGACACCTGCCCCGAGTTACTGTCTTGCCCCCCCCCTCCAGCGTACTGTCTGAGCGGACAATGAGTGCAGCGGTGGGGTGGTTACAGACAAGCGGACCCGTCTGTCCACAGACTCCGTGGACAGACTCACATTCATTAAATGGATGGGCAGCAACTTCTTTGCCCCCGCCGTCGGTTCTGGGTGCTGAAGGGTCCCTTGTCAATCCCTCTCATTGGCTCTCCCTCCAATAAAACCGTTGTTTTTTTTAACTTTTTATCTATTTAGTTTATTTATTTACATTTGCTTATATTTATTTTTGTATATATTTATAAATTTATAAATGTTTTTGTAATCATGGATGAATGTCTTGATTTGTAATTTTTTTGATGAATTTATTTCTGTTTTTATTAATTGATGAATTTATTTATTTATTAGTTTATTGATGAATGTATTTATTTATATATTTATGTATACATTTATATTTATTTTATTTCTTACATATTTTTGTTTATATCTATGAATTTATAAATTTTTTGTAATCATGGATGAATGTCTTTATTTAAAACATTTTTTGATGAATTTAGTTTATCGATTTATTCATTTATATATTTCTGAAGATAGGATTTTGTTTATTTATTTATGTATCTATTCATGAATGTATTTATCTTTTTATCAATCAATTAATTTTTTTCCAATAATTGAACATATTGGGCCTCATTTACTTAGAGTGTCGTGTTTTTACTAGTGGGAAATGTTGTTTTAGACTTGCAGGATTCCTCTTTATTTACTATTGGGAATAGTCGGGAACATTTTTCTAGACCAGCTTTTTCTAGGTTGAAATTTCCAGTAATTTATCCACAGGACTTTCTGTGAATTCAATAGTAAATCAGTCGGCTTGCGAAACTACGCCCCCTTTTGGACCAGCCACTCTCCCTTTGCGACAGACCTTGCCCCTTTTTTGGCTTTTCACAGTGCAATGTCGGGTTTGTCAGATATTCCAGGCACAAACTGTCGCACACTGGCGCAGACATGTCGCAGACACTCTGCGCCAAAATAACCCGACAAAAAATGGTCAGTTTCAGCTTAGTAGTAACACGCCGCCCACACAGACACTGTCATACAGCATAGTGGAGTTTGTAATCTGTTCAGAAGGCACCATTTGTTCACCAAGACACCCAGACTGTATTGCTGTACCTTTTTCATGAACCTAACGGATCTAATTTTCGACAGAGATGAAGCAGAGCTGCATTCGTTTTGTGGATTACGTTTACCTGCAGTTCTATGTATTGGTGAAAAACATAACAATGTAAAAAAAAGAAAGCCCACGTTTTAACCATTTTTATAACAAATGTATACAAACAAACAAAATAACAAACATACATCAGGTATAAGGCAACTCATATTCTAGATAACTAGAGATAACTGAGATAACTGATAGGATTAAAAAAAAATGTAAAATTACTATCATTGAATATTAAGATGTACCGTATTTATCGGCATATAACACGCACTTTTTAGGCTAAAATTTTTAGCCTAAAGTCTGTGTGCGTGTTATATGCCGATACCCCCCCAGGAAAGGCAGGGGGAGAGAGGCCGTCGCTGCCCGCTTCTCTCCCCCTGCCTTTCCTGGGGTCTAGAGCGCTGCTGTCGGCCCTTTTCACCCCCTGGTTATCGGCGCCGCTGCCCGTTCTGTCCCCCTGACTATCGGTGCCGGCGCCGATAGCCAGGGGGAGAGAAGCGGCGCCGACAGCCAGGGGGAGAGAAGGGGCAGCGGCACCCAATGCCGGCGCCGCTGCCCCGTTGCCTCCCCCCATCCCCGGTGGCATAATTACCTGAGTCCGGTCCGCGCTGCTCCAAGCCTCCGTCGTGCGTCCCCGGCGTCATTGCTGAACGGCGCGGCGCATGACATCAGAGCGCCGCACCGTGCATAGCAACGACGCTGGGGACGCACGACGGAGGCCTGGAGCAGCGCGGACCGGACTCAGGTAATTATGCCACCGGGGATGGGGGGAAGCAACGGGGCAGCGGCGCCGGCAATGGGTGCCGCTGCCCCTTCTCTCCCCCTGGCTGTCGGCGCCGCTTCTCTCCCCCTGGCTATCGGCACCGGCACCGATAGTCAGGGGGACAGAACGGGCAGCGGCGCCGATAACCAGGGGGTGAAAAGGGCCGACAGCATCGCTCTAGACCCCAGGAAAGGCAGGGGGAGAGAAGTGGGCAGCGACGGCCTCTCTCCCCCTGCCTTTCCTGGGGGTATATCGGGGTATACACGCGCGCACACGCACCCTCATTTTATCATGGATATTTGGGTAAAAAACTTTTTTTACCCAAATATCCTTGGTAAAATGAGGGTGCGTGTTATAGGCCGGTGCGTGGTATACCCCGATAAATACGGTAATTAGTGCATTGTGTAGAGTATTTGCTAAAGCACTGACAATTTACATTTCACTAAACTAACAACTATATAATCTTCATAAATACCATTAACAAATTAATTGTTAGAGAGATGAGCAAATCGAATCAGACAAATAAGAATTTAAAATAAGAAGAGAGAGAGAGAGAGAGTAGACTTTATGTTGCTACTGTACTGGGGTGCATTACTCTGAAGCTAATAGGGACCAGTAAGTGTGAGCACTAAAAGCCATATTCACCTGCTTTTTAACGCCTAATTCCGGTGTAAACGTCACGGGGCGTATTTTCCTATTCTAAGTGTAATATACGCAGTAAAGACAAAAAAATCAGTGGGCGCAGGTCACAGCTACAAAGCTCAGAGGCTAGATCATATGTTCACCTACTCCCCTAGGTGCTATTAACCCGTTCCCGCAGAATGACATATATAAATGTCATGATGTGCAGGTAGTTCGTGCATCATGGCATTTATAAATGTCATGCAGTTAACCCGGCGATGCACAGCATCGCACGGGTTAACAGGCAGAACTACCACTGTTACTAGCGGAGGACAACTTCTGCAAGCCCCCCCCCTAGGACCATCTGTGCATTGTCCTGGTCAGCGATTACTGTGATTGGTCCCTGTGGACCAATCAAAGTGATCGCTGACTGGGGGGGTTAAAGTTCAGATCCCCCGCTCTACCCACACCTAGAAGTCGGGCAGAGCGGGGAAAGAGGATCCCGGGAGCTGCGGGGGACCGCAGCACATACCTGCGGAAGGACCTGTGTGGGGACCGGCGCGGACGGCTTGACAGTAAGGACCGAGGACCGGCAGCAGGCACACGTGGAGGCGGCGGAAGGCAAGTCTAGAAGGCAGCGGTGGCAGGCAAGATCGCCGTAAAGTGATATTCACTGCTGTTTCTAGGAGTTTCAAAACTACAACTCCCAGCATGCCCAGACAGCCAAAGGCATTGTAGTTACTGGGAGTTGTAGTTTTGCAACATCTGGAGGTCCGCAGTTTGGAGACCACTGTGCAGTGGTCTCCAATCTGTGCTCTTCCAGATATTGCAAAACTACAACTTTCAGCATTCCCAGACAGTCCAGGCATGCTGGGAGTTGTAGTTCTGCAACATCTGGCCCTTCAGATGTTGCCAAATTACAACAACTAGCATGCCTGGGCAGTCTGGGCATGCTTGGAGTTTAAGTTTTGCAACAGCTGGAGGCACACGGGTTGGAAAACACTGCGTTAGGAAACAATGTTTCCCAACCAGTGTGCTTCCAGTTGTTGCAAAACTACAACTCCCAGCATGCCCAGACAGCCGAAGGGCATGCTGGGAGTTGTAGTTTTGCAACAACTGGAGGAGAACAGTTGGGAGACCGCTAAGTAGTGGTGTCCAAACTGTAGCCCTCCAGATGTTGCAAAACTTCAACTCAAAGCATGCCCAGACTGCCCAGGCATGCTAGGAGTTGTAGCTGAAGGGCCAGATGTTACAAAACTACAACTTTCTGCATGCCTGGACTGTCTGGGCATGCTGGGTGTAGTAGTTTTGCAACATCTGGAATAGCACAGTGGTCTTCAAACTGCGGCCCTGCAGATGTTGCAAAACTACAACTCACAGCATGCACGGACAGCCAAAGGGCATGCTGGGAGTTGTAGTTTTGCAACAGCTCGAGGTTTTCCCCGCCCCCCATGTGAATGTACCCTGTGCAGTGGTCCATGAAAATAAAAAATGTAATTTTTCATTTGCACACCCCACTGTTCCAAAAGTCTGTCAAACACCAGTGGGGTGTAAATGCTCACTGCACCCCTTATTAAATTCTGTGAGTGGTGTAGTTTCCAAAATCGGGTCACAAGTGGTGGGGGGGTCCACTGTTCTGGCACCATGGGGGCTTTGTAAATGCACATGTCCCCCGACTTCCATTACAAACAAATTCTCTCTCCAAAAGCTCCTTTTCTTTTGAGCATTGTAGTGCGCCCGCAGAGCACTTGACGTCCACACATGGGGTATTTCCATACTCAGAAGAAATGGGGTTACAAATTTTGGATGGCATTTTCTCCTATAACCTCTTGTAAAAATATTTTTTTATTTTTTATTTACACATTCGACTTTAACAATAAGTCGTCAAACACCTGTGGGGTGGTAAGGCTCATTGTACTACTTGTTACATGCCTTGAGGGGTGAAGTTTCCAAAATAGTATGCAATATGGGTATTTCTTTGCTGTTATGGCACCACAGGGGCTTCCTAATTGTGACATGCCCCCCAAAACCATTTCAGTAAAATTTGCTTTCAAAAAGCCAAATGTGACTCCTTCTCTTCTGAGCATTGTAGTGCGCCAGCAGAGCACTTGACTTCCACACATGGGGTATTTCCATACTTAGAAGAAATGGGGTAACAAATTTTGGAGGGCATTTTCTCCTAGTACCTCCTGTAAAAATTGTAAATTTGGGGAAAAAACGCATTTTAGTGAAAACATTTTTTTTTCATTCACACATTCGAATTTAACGAAAAGTTGTCAAACACCTGTGGGGTGTTAAGGCTAACTGTACCCCTTCTTATATGCCTTGAGGGGTAAAGATTCCAAAATAGTATGCCATGTGGGTTTTTGTTTGCTGTTATGGGACCATAGGGCTTCCTAAATGCGACATGCCCCCCTAAAACCATTTCAGTAAAATTCATTCTCCAAAATCCCATTGTCGCTCCTTCGCTTCTGAGCCCTCTAGTGCACCCACAGAGCACTTTACGTTCACATATGAGGTATTTCCTTACTCGAGAGAAATTGGGTTACACATTTTGGAGAGCATTTTCTCCTTTTACCCCTTGTAAAAATGCAAAAACTGGGTCTACAAGAACATGTTAGTGTAAAAAAATTGAGATTTTGAATTTCCTCCTTCAATTTGCTGCTATTCCTGTGAAACACCTAAAGGGTTGACAAATGCTCTGAATATCATTTTGATACTTTGATGGGTGCAGTTTTTATAATGGGGTAATTAATGGGGTATTTCTAATATGAAGGCCCCTCAAATCCACTTCAAAACTGAACTGGTCCCTAAAAAAATCCAATTTTGAAAATTTTGGGAAAAATTGGAAAATTGCTGCTGAACTTTGAAGTCCTCTCATGTCTTCCAAAAGTAAAAACATGTCAACTGTATGATTCAAAAATAAAGTAGACATATTGAATGTGTAAATCAATTTATCATTTATTTGGAATGTCTAATTTCCTTACAAGCAGAGAGCTTTAAAGTTAGAAAAAATGCAAAATTTTCACATTTTTCATGAAATTTTTGAATTTTTCAGCAAGAAATGATGCAAATATCGACGAAAATTTACCACTATGATAAAGTAAAATATGTCATGAAAAAACTATCTCTGACTCAACTTCATAAGTAAAAGCATCCCAGAGTTATTAATGCTTAACCCCTTAAGGACACATGACGTTCTCATACGTCTCCATTTCCGAGTCCTTAAGGACACATGACGTATGAGAACGTCATGTGTTTTACCGGCCCCCCGCAACCATCTGGAGCGGAGCCGGTGCCCGATGCCTGCTGAAATCGTTCAGCAGGCATCGGGGCATATCGCCCAGGGGGGGTCATTATGACCCCCCATGTCGGCGATGGCCGCAGATCGCTGGACAATTCAGTCCAGCGATCTGCGGCGGATTCCGGGTCAATCGGGTCTCCAGTGACCCGGTGACCCGGAATTATTGGCTGATCGTCCCCGAACAGCCAGAGCCAGCAGGGGTGAGGTGGCACTGGTGCCACCTCACGATCGCCCTGATCCGTCGGCCGGATTACCGGCCGACCAATCAGGGCGCCTGCTGCGGGTGTCACTCCCGCAACCCGCTCCGCCCCTCTTCCGGAGGACGTGAGCGGGTGCGGGACGTGCACCCCGGGTGCTGGGGACCCCGATCCCCGGCGCCCCTGTTGGGATCGGGGCCCCAGGAGCAGCGGCGGTGGCGGAGACAACGAGGGACTGACCTGTGCGGCGAGGATCGTTGGAGGTGAGTGACAGCCTCCTGCTGTTGCTTAGCAACAGCTCCCAGCATGCAAAAAGGGCATGCTGGGAGCTGTAGTTATGCAACAGCAGGAGGCAGACCACCACAACTCCCAGCATTCCCTTATGGGCATGCTGGGACTTGTAGTTTTGCAACAGCTGGAGGCACATTCTTTCTATGGAAAAGTGTACCTTCAGCTGTTGTGTAACTACAACTCCCAGCTTGCACAATCAGCTAAAGTGCATGCTGGGAGTTGTAGTGGTGCATCTGGTGGTTGCATAACTACAACTCCCAGCATGCCCGTTGGCTGTTGGTGACTGCTGAGAGTTGTAGTTTTGCAACAGCTGAAGGCACACTGAGTTAAATAGCAAACCAGTGTGTCTCCAGCTGTTGCATAACTACAATCCCCAGCATCCCCAGCCAAAGTAGTATGCCTCCAGCTGTTGCATAACTACAAGACCCAGCATGCCCTTCCGCTGTCCGTACATGCTGGGGGTTGTAGCTTTTGCAACAGCTGAAGGCACACGGGTTGCAAAACACTGAGTTTGTTACCAAACTCGGTGTTTCACAACCAGTGTGCCTCCAGCTGTTGCAAAACTACAACTCCCAGCATGCACTGATAGACCGTACATGCTGGGAGTTGTAGTTTTGCAACAGCTGGATGTCCCCCCCCCCCAATGTGAATGTACAGGGTACACTCACATGGGCGGAGGATTACAGTAAGTATCCGGCTGCAAGTTTGAGGTGCGACAAAATTTCTGCCGCAGTTCAAACTGCCAGCGAGAAACTACTGTAAACCCCTGCCCGTGCGACTGTACCCTAAAAACACTACACTACACTAACACAACATAAAATAAAAAGTAAAAAAACACTACATATACACATACCCCTACACAGCCCCCCTCCCCTCCCCAATAAAAATGAAAAACGTCTGGTACGCCACTGTTTCCAAAACAGAGCCTCCAGCTGTTGCAAAACAACTACTCCCAGTATTGCCAGATAGCCGTTCACTGTCTAGGCATGCTGGGAGTTTTACAACAGCTGGAGGCACCCTGTTTGGGAATCACTGGCGTAGAATACCCCTATGTCCACCCCTATGCAAGTCCCTAATTTAGGCCTCAAATGCGCATAGCGCTCTCACTTTGGAGCCCTGTCGTATTTCAAGGCAACAGTTTAGGGTCACATATGGGGTATCGCCGTACTCGGGAGAAATTGGGCTTCAAATTTTGGGGGGTATTTTCTGCTATTACCCTTTTTAAAAATGTCAAATTTTTGGGAAAACAAGCATTTTAGGTAAAAAAAATATATATTTTTTTACATATGCAAAAGTCGTGAAACACCTGTAGGGTATTAAGGTTCAAACTACCCCTTGTTATGTTCCCCGAGGGGTCTAGTTTCCAAAATGGTATGCGATGTGTTTTTTTTTTTGCTGTCCTGGCACCATAGGGGCTTCCTAAATGCGGCATGCCCCCAGAGAAAAATTCGCTTTCAAAAAGCCAAATGTGACTCCTTCTCTTCTGAGACCTGTAGTGCGCCAGCAGAGCACTTTTCACCCCCATATGGGGTGTTTTCTGAATCGGGAGAAATTGGGCTTCAAATTTTGGGGGGTATTTTCCGCTATTACCCTTTTTAAAAATGTAAACATTTTGAGAAAACAAGCATTTTAGGTAAAAAAATTTTTTTTTTTTTTACATATGCAAAAGTCGTGAAACACCTGTAGGGCATTAAGGTTCACATTACCCCTTGTTACGTTCCCCGAGGGGTCTAGTTTCCAAAATGGTATGTCATGTGTTTTTTTTTTGCTGTTCTGGCACCATAGGGGCTTCCTAAATGCGGCATGCCCCCAGAGCAAAATTTCCTTCAAAAAAGCCAAATGTGACTCCTTCTCTTCTGAGACCTGTAGTGCGCCAGCAGAGCACTTTTCACCCCCATGCGAGGTGTTTTCTGTATTGGGAGAAATTGGGCTTCAAATTTTGGGGGGTATTTTCTGCTATTACCCTTTTTAAAAATGTAAAATTTTTGGGAAACCAAGCATTTTAGGTAAAATATATATTTTTTTTTACATATGCAAAAGTCGTGAATCACCTGTAGGGTATTAAGGTTCACTTTACCCCTTGTTACGTTCCCTGAGGGGTCTAGTTTCCAAAATGGTATGCCATGTGTTTTTTTTGCTGTCCTGGCACCATAGGGGCTTCCTAAATGCGGCATGCCCCCCAAAAACCATTTGTCGCTCCTTCCCTTCTGAGCCCTCTACTGCGCCCGCTGAAAAATTAACATAGACATATGAGGTGTGTGCTTACTAGAGAGAAATTGGATTTCAAATAAAAGTAAAAATTTTCTCCTTTTTACCCCTTGCAAAAATTAAAAAAATGGGTCTACAAGAACATGCGAGTGTAAAAAATGAAGATTTTGAATTTTCTCCTTCACTTTGCTGCTATTCCTGTGAAACACCTAAAGGGTTCATACACTTACTGAATGTCATTTTGAATACTTTGGGGGGTGTAGTTTTTATAATGGGGTCTTTTATGGGGTATTTCTAATATGAAGACCCTTCAAATCCACTTGAAAACTGAACTGGTCCCTGAAAAATAGTGAGTTTGAAAATTTTGTGAAAAATTTCAAAATTGCTGCTGAACTTTGAAGCCCTCTGGTGTCTTCCAAAAGAAAAAACTCATAAATTTTATGATGCAAACATAAAGTAGACATATTGTATATGTGAACCCCAAAAAAATATATTTTGAATATCCATTTTCCTTACAAGCAGAGAGCTTCAAAGTTAGAAAAATGCAAAATTTTCATTTTTTTAATCAAATTTGGGGATTTTTCACCAAGAAAGGATGCAAGTTACCATAAAATTTTACCACTAAGTTAAAGTAGAATATGTCACGAAAAAACATTCTCGGAATCAGAATGATAACTAAAAGCATTCCAGAGTTATTAATGTTTAAAGTGACAGTGGTCAGAATTGCAAAAAACGCTCCGGTCCTTAAGGTGTAAAATGGCCTGGTCCTTAAGGGGTTAAAGTGACAATGGTCAGATGTGCAAAAAATGCTCTGGTCCTTAAAGCCAAAATGACCTCGGTCCTTAAGGGGTTAAAAAGATTAAATAAATAAATAAAACCAAAATCCGGAACCTCCAGGACCTCACCAGAGATACTGGTGCATGATTGTGGTATGATAATAAAATATATAACATATATAAAAATATGAGGAAGGGGTCGTATATTAGTACCCTGAAATGCATTTAGTTGTGGACTTTTGAATAAGCACCACTACTGCAAGAAATTTGCCATCTTTGGAAAAGCTATTCATCTGTTGCCCGGAAAGAATAGCAGTCTGTGCACTTTCAATCAAACAGCCGGCATTTGCTCCCAACATCTCACCCCATGTGGACCTTCTCCTGATGTCAGACGCCACTATGCTGGAGCGCCAGTCTTGCCTAGTGGAGAAACAAGTGTCTATTCTCTGCTGACCAAAATGGAGTGCGGCAGCGGTGCAGTGTCGACAGTGTGTTATAATCCATCCTACGGCCCGTCGCAGAACGGTGCCAGACGTCCTCCCGTTGTCAGAGCTGACCCTATACAGGACATCCACAATGTATTTGTTGAGAATATACTATTATTTTGACATGTATCTTGTGTCAGTGACTGTGAAGCATTTAGGCCAATAGCCACAGACTTTTAACCATCAGTCCCGGAGTAGTAGATTGGAACTTTAATCTACCACCTTGATCCAATATATATATATATATATATATATATATATATATATATGTATATAAATAAAATGCCTATAATATATATTATAATTGCAGTAATAGTGTGTATCTACAGTTTTTACTCAAGGTTATTCAAAATTTGAAATATGGACTCCTCATATTTTTATATAGTTTATAATCATACCACAATCATGCACCAATAACTCTAGTGAGGTCCTTGAGGTTTCATTTTTTTGTTTTATTTATCTAATCTAAGTGCACTATATGCACTTAGCGCTTTTACTTTTTTTCCTGTTAAAGTCATAAGGGCCAGTTATTGTTAAAGGTCATAAATACCTAAAGCCTGTGTCATTCTGTCATTATATGGTCTCCTAATGCTGCTGCCACCTCAAGATTGTGCTGTTCTGCCACTGTATGGTCTACTCATGCTGCTGCCACCTTCAGGCTGAATTATTCAGCCTTTATATATTGGGCTACTCATGCTGCTGCCACCTAAAGCCTGTTTCTTTCTTCCCCTATATCGTCTACTCATGCTGATGTCACCTCCAGGCTGAGTCATTCTACCAATATATGGTCTCCTCATGATGTTGCCACCCCAAGCCTGTGTCATTCTGTCACTAAATGGTCTACTCATGCAGCTGTCACCTCCAGGCTGAGTCATTCAGCAACTATATGGTCTACTCATGCTGCTGCCACCTCCAGGCTGAGTCATTCTGCCACTATATGGTCTCCTAATTCTGCTGCCACCTCAAGCCTGTGTCATTCTGCCACTATATGGTCTCCTAAAGCTGCAGCCACCTCAAGCTTGTGTCATTCTACCACTATATGGTCTACTCATGCTGCTGCCCCCTCCAGGCTGAGTGATTCTGCCACTATATGGTCTCCCAATGCTGCTGCCACCTCAAGCCTGTGCCATTCTGCCCCTACATGGTCTACTCATGCTTCTGTCAACTAAAGTCTGTGTCTTTCTGCCACTATATGGCCTACTCATGCTGTTGCCACCTCAACTCTGAGTTATTCTGCCACTATATGGTCAACTCATGCTGCTATCACCTCCAGCCTGAGTCATTCTGCCTCTATATAGTCTTCTCATGCTGTTGCCACCTCAAGCATGTGTCATTCTGCCACAATATAGTCTACTCATGGCGGTGCCACCTAAAGGCTGTGTCATTCTGCCACTATATGGCCTACTCATGCTGCCACCTCAAATTTGTGTCATTCTGCCACTATATGGTCTACTCATGCTGCTGTCACCTCCAGGCTGAGTCATTCTGCCAATATATGGTCTATTCATGCTGGTGCCACTTCAAGCCTTTCATAAAAAGGAGCCTCCAAAATTCGACGGGATAGCAAGGCTCTGACACAGAGGTAAAATGGGAACTGACGTGTTTAATCACCCATGATGCGTCGCATCATGGGTGATTAAACATGTCAGTTCCCATTTTACCTCTGTGTCTGTGTCAGCGCCTTGCTATCCTGTCAAATTTTGGAGGCTCCTTTTTATGAACCACTACCGGACGAGGAAAGGCTGCAGTCATTTAACATCATTCTATTGAAAACCATTGTTGCACTTAGTGGAGTGTAACCTCCTGGGGTAAGCGTGCAATTTGTCTTGCCCCCTCCCCTTGTGCATCCCTGGGTTAATACACTACGGAGCGCTGTCTGTCTTTTGTTTCACTTCAAGCCTTTGTCATTCTGCCACTATATGGTCTATACCATGCTGCTGTCACATCCAGGCAGCTACAATATGGTCTCCTAATGCTGCTGCCACCTCAAGCCTGTTTCATTCTGCCACTATATGGTCTCCTAATGCTGCTGTCACCTCAAGCCTGTCTCATTCTGCCACTATATGGTCTACTAATGTTGCTGCCACCTCAAACCTTTGTTATTCTGCCACTATATATCCTCCTAATGCTGCTGCCACCTCAAGCCTGTGTCATTCTGTAGCTATATTGAAACGGCAGTGGTAAGTGGAAACCGCTTAACCTGTGTGGATGAGGGCCTGGGCTGTACCAGGGAGCGGAGTCTAACCCCTTAAGGACTGAGGGGTTTTCGGTTTTTGCACTTTCGTTTTTTCCTCCTCACCTTTTAAAAATCATAACCCTTTCAATTTTGCACCTAAAAATCCATATGATGGCATATTGTATGCGCCATCAATACTACTTTGCAGTGACATCAGTCATTTTACCCAAAAATCAACAGCAAAACGGGGAAAAAAATCATTGTGCAACGAAATTGAAGAAAAAACGCCATTTTGTAACTTTTGGGGGCTTCCGTTTCTATGCAGTACATTTTTCAGTAAAAATGACACCTGATCTTTATTCTGTAGGTCGATATGATTAAAATGATACCCTACTTATATCAGTTTGATTTTGTCGTACTTCTGGAAAAAATCATAACTACATGCACGGAAATTTATACGTTTAAAATTGTCATCTTCTGACCCCTATAACTTTTTATTTTTCTGTGTATGGGTCGGTATTAGGGATCATTTTTACGCCGTGATCTGACATTTTTAGCGGTACAATTTTTGTCTTGATCGGACTTTTTGGTCGCTTTTTATTCATTTTTTCATAATATAAAAAGCGACCAAAAATACGTTATTTTGGACTTTGGAATTTTTTGCGTGTACGCCATTGGCCGTGCGGTTTAATTAATGATATATTTTTTATAGTTCGGACATTTACTCACGTGGCGATACCACATATGTTTATTTTTATTTACACAGTTTTTTTATGGGAAAAGGGGGGTGATTTGAACTTTTATTAGGGAAGGGGTTAAATGACCTTTGTTAACTTTTTTTTCCACTTTTTTTTGCAGTGCTATAGCTCCCATAGCACTGCACACACTGATCTCCTATGCTGATCCCTGCAGAGCCATAGCTCTGCAGGGATCAACGAGATAGGGGCTCGATTGCTCAAGCCTGTAGTTCAGGCTTGGAGCAATCAAACCCCGATCGGACACCGCAGACACAGGTAAGGAGACCTCCGCCTGCGTCCCAGCTGATCGGAACATCGCGATTTTATCGCGATATCCCGATCAGCCCGACTGAGCTGCCGTGAAGCGTTTACCTTCGTTTTCAGATGCGGCGGTCAGCTTTGATCGCCGCGTCTGAAGGGTTAACAGTGCGCGGCACAACGATCGATGCCACACGCTGTTAGCCCAGGGTCCTGGCTATGATTAGCAGCTGGGACCGACCCGGTGTGATGCGGAGTCACGGCATGACCCCGTTTTTAACACCGGGAGCGGGCTTAGGACGTACAGGTACGTCCTAAGTCCTTAAGGGGCTAAGGTGCTGCTGGTTTTCACCAGTGCCCGCCACAAAGCAGGATAGACTTGCTGTGGCAGGCGGCACCCAGGTCACTACCCCTGATACGACTCATCCACACAGGCTGCCAAGATATAATGAGGTACAGTAAGGATGAGACATAAGCAAAGTCGGAACTGGCAGTAGGTCAAGACAGGCGGCACAGAATCAAGGTCAGGGAACGAAGAAGGTGGGACTGGTACACGGCAAAGCAAGATACAATATAGACAATGCTTTCTCAGAGGCACTAAAGCACAAAGATCCAGCAAGGACAGGAAGGAAGTATGGGGTTAAATAGGGATTGGAAGAACAAGCAACAATCAATGGTGCACTGGCCCTTTAAAGGCGGGGGCACATGCGCCGGCATCCTGCACAATTGGAGGGGACAGAGGCATGAAGGGGAGTGTGAAAGGCCGGCACTTTCCTGCGGCAGGGATCGGTGATGCGGATGGCAGCAGGGGAAGAAGAGGATGGAGCAGGAGCAGCAAGACAGGGAATGTGAGAGCCCGATGTTCGCCTGTGGGTGCGTCCCGTGATGCGAACACCGGATGAAACAGTGGTGGTTGTTGCAGTACCCCTTCCCCTCTTTTTAGACCGCAGGAAACTAAGTAGCAAGCCTCAATCTAAAATTGTTTTCTTCTGGTTCCCAAGACCTTTCCTCAGGACCAAACCCCTTCCAGTCCACTAGGAAGAATCGTTTCCCTCCGACGGTCTTAGTGGCTAAAATCTCCTTCACCTCAAAAATGTCAGATATACCGGATATGGGAGTAGGAGGAAGGTCTTTTTGAGAATAACTATTGAGGATGAAAGGTTTAAGGAGGGAAACATGGTAAGAGTTTGGGACATGAGGAGAAGAAGGCAAATGGAGTTTGTAGGACACAGGGTTGATGTTATGCATAACTTTGAAAGGACCCAGGAACCGGGTACCCAATTTATAACTGGGAACCTTAAAACGAATATATTTGGCTGATAACAAGACCTTGTCAACAGGAAAGAAGGTCTGAGGAGGTCTTCTCTTTTTGTCAGCTACAGACTTCATACGGGAGGAGACAAAGAGCAAAGAGCACTGGGTTTCTTGCTAGATAGAAGAAAATTCACGTATTTGATCATATATAGCTGGTACTTCAGAGGAAATAGGCTAAGGAAGAGGAGAACGAAGATGGAGACCATAGACAAAAAATTTAGAAGTTCTGATGGCTTCAGAGTCCTGGTGATTATGAGAAAACTCTGCCCATGGAAGCAGGTTGGACCAATTGTCTTGCAAAGCAGAGAGAAAATGGTGAAGATAATCTCCAAGAATTTGATTCACTCTCTCCACTTGAGGTGAGAGCAGAGAGCCCGCCATAACTTGGAGATGAACTGAACCCCACGATCAGAGACAATGTGAGTTGGCAGACCATAAAAACAAATAATATTACGAAATAATTATTCTGCCAGCTGTGGAGCAGAAGGTAGTCCAGTAAGAGGCACGAAGTGAGCCATTTTAGAGAATCGATCAACAACCACCCAAATGACCATGTCGTTCAAGAGGCACAATATGATGAAGAGAGGAGTCCTGGCCTATCACATCAGATGACCTAGAGAGAGCATCGGCTGAAAATGGATAAGAAAATTTTATCTTGAGAAGAAAAGTTACTACCTGGCCTGCCAAGGGTTCAGATGCTGGGCGGACTGAAGATACAAAAGGTTCTTATGATCAGTGTAAATACTGACAGGATGAATAGAACCTTCCAGAAGGTGATGCCAATATAATGGCCAGGAGTTCTCTATCACCAATAGAATAATTCAATAATCAGCAGAAGAAAAAGTCTTGGAAAAGAAACCGCAAGTCAAGGTTTTACCTCTGGAGAACTTCTGGGTCAGGACTCCAACAGAGGAGGCATCCACCTCCAGAAAGAAGGGTTTCTCTGGGGCAGGTCTCGACAATACAGGAGCAGAGGCAAAGGCAAATTTCAAACGATAGAAGGCTTCTTCGACCAATGGAGGCCAGGATTTAGGATTTCCATTTTTTTTTGTGAGAGCCACAATAGGAGCCACCAAAGTAGAGAAGTGCAGAATAAACTGACGATAATAATTGGTGACTCCCAGAAAGCGTTGAATAGCTCTCAGTCCACCAGGTCGAGGCCAATTTAAAACATAAGACAATTTGTCAGGGTCCATTTGTAGGCCTTGGTTGGAGACAATATAGCCAAGAGAAGGAAGACTAGATTTCTCAATGTGACATTTCTCAAGCTTGGCGTACAGACGATTGCTCCAAAGTAATCGTAGGACCTGGCGTACATGAGTACAATGAACGTCCAAATTGGGTGAAAAGATAAGGATGTCATCCAAATAAACCATGACACAGGAATAAAGGAGATCCTGAAAGATGTAATTATCAAATTCCTGAAAGACTGACGGGGCATTGCAGAGCCCAAAAAGCATAACCAAGTACTCTAAATGTCCATCAAAGGTATTAAAAGCTGTCTTCCATTCCTCTACTTCCCAAATTCCAATTAAATTGTATGCACCACGCAGATCTAGTTTGAAGAAGACCTTGGCACCTCGTAATCGATCAAAGAGCTCAGAAACCAGAGGTAAAGGATACCTGTTCTTGATAGTTATCTTATTAAGCCTCTGATAATCTATACACGGGCGAAGAGAACCATCCTTTTTCTCCACAAAGAAAAATCCAGCACCAGCAGGAGAGGAAGATTCCCGGATAAAATCCTTCTGGAGGTTCTCATTGATATATTTGGACATGGCTTGAGTTTCTGGACAAAGGGGAAATTCTTCCCTGCGGAGAAGTGGTACCTGGTAAAAGGTCAATAGGACAGTCATCAGGCTGATGCACAAAAAAATGGACCTCCAGCACAAACCACTAGGACAATAATGAGGGTAAAATCTTCTTTATTCAGTCATAAAACAACGTGTTTCGAGGCTACATCGCCTCTTCATCAGGTTAAAACAGGCTTGCAAGCCTGTTTTAATCTGATGAAGAGGCGGTGTAACCTCGAAACGTGTTGTTACATGGCTGAATAAAGAAGATTTTACCCTCATTATTGTCCTAGTGGTTTGCGCTGAAAGTCTGTTTTTTTCCTCCACCCCTCATCCCGAGATATAACGAGGTACAGTAAGGATAAGACATAAGCAAAGTCGAGACTGGCAGGAGGTCAGGACAGGTGCACAGAATCAAAGTCAGGGAACGAAGAATGCAGGACTGGTACACGGTAGAGCAAAATACAATATAGACAACACTTTCTCAGAAGCACTTAGGCACAAAGATCCGGCAAGGACAGGAAAGAAGTGTTTGGTTGAATAGGGATTGGAAGAACAAGCACCAATCAATGGTGTACTGGCCCTTTAAATTTGAGGAAGCTGGCACGTGCACACCCTAGGAGGCAGGGGTGCGCATACCAGCAGGGTTGCGCGTGCCAGCATCCTGCGTTAGTGGAGGGGACAGAGGCATGAAGGGGAGCGTAAAAGGCGAGCGCTTGCCTGCGGCAGGGACCAGCACTGCGGATGTCAGCAGGGGAAGAAGAAAAGGATGGAGCAGGAGCAGCAAGACAGGGAAGGTGAGAGCCCGGTGAGAGCCCGGTGAGAGCCTGCGGCTGTGTCCCATGATGCGAGCACCGGGTGAAACAGCGGTGGTTGTTATATATATGGTCTTCTAATGCTGCTGTCACCTCCAGGCTGATTAGGATCGAACCACATTCATAGTTTCATAGTTAGTATGGTTGAAAAAAGACATACGTCCATCAAGTCCAACCAGGGGATTGAAGGGAAGGATGTAAGGGGATAAGGGAAAGGGATGTAGTTTTATAATTCTGCAAAAGCATTAATGTTATTTTGTTCCAGGAATGTATCTAACCCTGCTTTAAAGCTGTTAATTGTTCCTGCTGTGACCAGTTCCTGAGGTAGACCGTTCCATAAATTCACAGTCCTCACGGTAAAGAAGGCGTGCCGCCCCTTTAGACTAAACCTTTTCTTCTCCAGACGGAGGGAGTGCCCCCTCGTCCTTTGGGGGGGTTTAACCTGGAACAGTTTTTCTCCATATTTTTTGTGTGGGCCATTTATATACTTATATACGTTTATCATATCCCCCCATATTTTTTTGGAATATTCAGCGAATCGGCTGAATGGAATTTAAAAAAAAGTTTGTTTATCTCTAGACTTATTTAGTTGGTTAGTTGGTGTTAGTTCAGTATAGTTTAATGTTATTTAGTTGGTTAGTTTGTGATAGTTATGTCGAGCATAATGTGATTTATTTGTGTATTTAATGGTTTTTAAATAGATGAATCAGTTAGTGTCTAGTGTAAATGTATTATATTACTGCATTGTGTGGTTTTCCCTTCATTGTT
Source organism: Hyla sarda (assembly GCF_029499605.1). Taxonomy (NCBI): domain Eukaryota; kingdom Metazoa; phylum Chordata; class Amphibia; order Anura; family Hylidae; genus Hyla; species Hyla sarda. The sequence continues at coordinate 57,558,336 of NC_079199.1, forward strand.
GGGCATTTTTTTCTGTACACCTTATGGATACAAAATTATAATGCTGTGTTCACATATTTACCCTCCTGGCGGGGGCAGTAGGCAACTTCCTCCTCCCCCTCTTCCTCATCAGGAGCTGGGGGGGATGTGACTCCTCTTCAGCTACCACCTTGACATTTTCCCCCACTTCAGGTGGTGTTAATGAAGCAGGTGACCGATGGGAGGATCCTGCCTCCCCTCCATCGTCGTCATCATCCTCCTCCTCCAACTCCACCACCTCCATCTCCTCTGCCTTACAGAGGGAAGTGGAGTTTCTGTAATCACACAATGTTGAGAATGTAGACAAACAACATAGAACTCATAACCAATGCAAATTCACCGCTTAATGACCGGGCCATTTTCCAGCTTTCTGCCCAGGCCATTTTTAGAAAATTTGACATGGGTCACTTTATATGGTAGTAATTTTAAAATGCTTTTACTTATCCTAGTCATTGTGAGATTGTTTGCTCGTCTAATATTGTATTTCAGGACAGTGGGAAAATTCAGTCACAACATTTCTTTGTTAGTAAAAAAGGGATGAAATACGTATTTTCATAACTATATATATACATTACATTTTTTCTCTCGCCAACACTCTGTAATGTAAGCATTGTACCTGGGCACTTCTTATCCCTGAGCATAGTGATCAGATCGAGGTTCCTCCTTTTCAGATCTGACCACTTTTTGACGATTGACAATGGGGTGTGTCTTCTTTTATATTTCGTCCTTAACTCCTCCTCAAAGCCACAATGACCTGTTTGTCGGCCTACATGCGGGTCTGATCATACCCCCTTTTGCAAAAAAGCACTGCAGGATGAAGATACAAGTAAATTAATTATCTAATTCTAAAAGTATTTGTTGTGACATCGCAGCACTATGTCTGTGGCATGTACGGATGGAAAGCATAGAAATATATCTCAAATTCACATTGCACATGCTTTTTCCTGCCTCACACTATATGCCACTCACCCACACATATAGTTGGTGTTCTGTTGGTCTGGACTGGAGAGGCTTTATTTGTCAGACCACCAGTATTTGCTGGTTCATTTAGACTTATCCCGGGTGCACCACGGGAAGATGAACCAGCTTTACACCCCATACCGTACCATCAGTTCACTAGACAGGTAAATCTTTGCTCAGCTGGGCAATATCCGATTGCTCAGACCCCACACACATACAATCGCAATTCAATCTGATCTTAAAACGGTAATTTTGTATCAGACAGGAGGCGAGTATCAATGCATATTCCTTCTTTATTAAGCCCAATAGCAGAAAGAAAGATGCACAAAACTTCCATAGTGAAAGAAAAAACACATAGGATGCAGGTTACCAAGCAACCTAACCGCACCCCCTAATCATTCCCACCAATCCCATCCAACTTGCAGCATATAAAACCATCTGAAACTCCACCTTCCTCCTCTTTCTTTCTGCTCAATAGCTGGGAGCACTACAGATAAGTATTCTCTACTGAAGTTGTGGAATATTGTGTTTGGGGTCTGTGCCACCATGGTGGCACTAGACCACATATTCTATGTAGTGTTTAAGAGTATATATATATATATATATATATATATATATATATCTGTATAGTATTGTGCTGGAGTAGATACTGCATACTCCTGTCTAGTTTTTTCCCCCTTTTTCGGCAGGCCTGACCTGGTTGCTGATCTGCGCCAGGTTTGGTCTGCCTGTTTTCTATTCCCGTTTTAAATTGTACCTTGTTGCCCCCTTTCGGTGCTCTCGGGTGGCGGCGCCTTCCCTGTATTACTGTGGGGAGTCCGTCATCACGAGTGACGTCAGAGGGCTTGTTGTTTCAACTCCGCCCTTCTTCTTGGCCCCGGGTGCCCGCGCGCTGTGCGCACGGCTCGCGGCGCTTGCGAGAACTCAGCCGGGGCGTGACCACGCCCCCTGCAGCTCTCGCTTCCTTTTCTCTGTTTGGCGCTGCGATCCGGCTGCTGACTAGCAGCGGGGATCGCAGCGGTGCTTGAAAGGGCTCGGAACGGGAAGGTTTTTTATTCTTCTTGTTACGATCTGGTTCATATCTTGGCCCACGGTTATAGTGGTCCCTGCTAGTGGGCTTCACGAAATCTGGGGAGCCTCAGGGATTTCTTCCACTCTCCCTATATTCCCCTTGTCAGTGTTATTGTAATGCAAATTAATTAAATATATTTATTTTTTTCTTTTCTTGTTTCTTTACAGCGCTCTGGCTTTTCCCCTACTGTTGTAGTTCACATAATGGCTGAAGACATGTCCAATTTGACCCTGGGGGAAGGCCCCATGCCCACTCCTGATATGGAGTTTATGTCAGCCGATCAGATACAGCAATTAGTTTGCAGGTCGGTACAATATGCCCTTTCCTCTGCCATGGTGTCGGTGAACGAAACCATTTCAAAATCCGTTTCTTTGGCCATGCAAAGTTCTCGCCCTGAGGGGACATCTCCAACCCCGATTACTGAGAGCGGGGAGTTGGTGTTGGAACGAGCTCAGGCTCGAGTGGACAGGGCAAGTCTGTCCAGAAGAAAAATAACATCACAGACTTTGTGACCTCTCCTGTTGTCCAGGGCATGACAGGAGATGGTATAAATATTGCATCTCGACCACTCAAAGTGGGCGGCACCCCGTCTACGGGCAAAAGACCCCCCTCATGGGAGGACGTATCTCATCATAGACCTATACAGTCAGTTAAACGGAACAAACCAGACTCCTTCGTGGACGCATCTGATGTGGACTCGGATTCTGGGAGGTCGGATTCTATCGCTTCCAGTAGCGACGAAGAGGCAGTGGGGGAGGGTGCTGATGTATCTCACCCAGGCCCCTCCACAAAAGGGGACCCATCTCCTGATGCATTGTTGGACTCCTTAGGAGTACCTTATTTTGACCCGGAGGCTATAAAACACCCACGGTCTGGCGAGTGGGAGCCGGTTCCGGAAGTTGCTAAGTTCCTCGAAACTTGGAGCCGAAAACCCCTGGATAGGGGCAACAGAAATAAACTTAGGTCAGAATGCCCACAGCCTTCGTTGACCAATAGGGTGGCGGTGACGCCAGAGCTAGACCCTATCCTATTGAAATACATGACCAAATCGGGTAAGAACCCGAAGAAAGGGATTGATCGATCCTTTAAATCGGTCCAGGATAAGTTCCTGGATTTACTGGGACCGATTACTAAGATTCTCAATATGGCCAAACAGGCCGTGGCTTCTGGAAAAGCGGTGAATGCAGAGGTATTGAGGGGCTGGGCCCTGAGGGCCACATGCTTACTGGGTAATGTCAACTCGGCTATCTACGCCGAAAGGCGTAGGTCCATCCTCATGAGGTTGGACCCTCAACTATCCCATTTGGCCACGGAGGAGCCAGGCCCCTTGGCGGAAGGGCTTTTATTTGGCAATTCTTTGATTAAAAATATTAATCTCTTCGTGGGCCTTTTCTCGAGTCTAGATAAGGCTCAGACCTCACTGCAGAAAAGTGCAGCTGGTAAGGTTTTCAATAAGGCTGGAAGGGGCAAGGGTCGCCCTTCCAGCCGGGGAGCCTATTCCAGACCCTTCCATAGGCGGCCAATACAATATGTTCAAGAGCGAGCACAACCTACAATGGTCGCGGCACCCATGGCACCTACACCTTTCTTCCCCCCTAGAGGACGGCCCTGGAGGGCTAGGGGTTCCAGAGGCTTCCCAAGAGGAAGAGCATCAGGTGGGTCCTTACAATCTAGTGATGTCACATATCCGTGTAGGGGGCAGGCTAAAATTTTTTACCCACGCCTGGTCCCGGATTACGGCGGATCCTTGGGTCCTCCAGACGGTGTCGGGGTACGTGATAGAGTTTGTGCGTCCTCCCGTACAAGTGAGCGGTCCGCGGACTATCCATTTTTTGGAACAAGACAAGTTCCTGGTACAGGAGGAAGTTATGGATTTATATGCCAAACAGGCAATTCGGCCAGTGGACGGGTCCCAACAAGGGTTTGTCAGCAATATCTTCTTAGTAAAGAAGAAAGACGGCGACCATTGGCCGATCATAAATTTAAAGGAGTTAAATGATTATGTACTTTATCGCCATTTCAAAATGGAGGGCATACATCTCCTCAGAGATCTGCTCCTCCAAGGCGATTGGCTCACGGTACCGATTCATCGGTCCTCTTCTCCATTCCTCCAGTTTATATGGGGGGGGGGCCAAAGGTGGGAGTTCTCGTGCCTCCCATTCAGTCTATCGTCCGCCCCATGGTGTTTCACCAAACTCCTAACGCCGGTTATGGCTTGCCTAAGGAGTCGGGGAGTGAGGTTGATCATTTATCTAGACAATATTCTGATCATGGCGCGATCCAGGCGTCAGTCCAGCATACACGTGGAATGGACACTGATGTTACTCACAGAGTTGGGTTTTCTTCTCAAAGAGAAGAAGTCCGTACTGGTCCCCGCTCGGACCATGGAGTTTTTGGGTTTCGTAGTGGATACCCGTTTGGCGACGTTGAGTCTGCCGAGCAAGAAGCTTGCGCTGATCCGCAAAGAGATCAAACAATTGTTACGCAAACGGAAAGTGTTACTGAGAGTGGTTGCCCGGATCGTGGGCTTATTGTCGGCCTTGGTACAAGCTATCTTTCCAGCCCCGTTACAATACAGGGCGCTCCAGGGGTTAAAGAACAGCCATTTGTCAGAAGGGCTGTCGTATGCAGCCCAGGTCCCAGTGTCAGAAGAGGCACGCGAGGAATTGTTGTGGTGGCTCTGATATGTCCAGGATTGGAATGGGAAGACGATCTTCAATTCCAAGCCGGACCTAGTCATAGAATCGGACGCCAGTTTGTCCGGCTTGGGAGCCAGGTGCGAATTGTCCGCCACAGGCGGGAGATGGTCGGTGATGGAAGCACAGCTTCACATCAATTGTCTGGAGCTGCTAGCGGGCATGTTTGTTTTGAAGAGCTTTGCTGCCCACAGGACGGATTGTTGCATCCTGCTACGGATGGACAACATCATGGCGGTGCAGTATGTCAATCGCCTAGGAGGCACAAGGTCTCGTCCGTTGATGGACCTGGCAAAGGATCTTTGGTTCTTCTGCCTGGAAAGCAACACAGTGCTTCAAGCGGAGTATCTACTGGGAGTTTCCAATTCCGTTGCGGACTGTAATTCCAGACATCTGGTGGACGGCAGCGACTGGACCTTGCATCCGGCAATTTTTCAGCGGGTCCAGACCTTATGGGGGCCCCTTGGTCTGGATTTGTTTGCATCACGGCTCAATCGCCAGTTGCTCCAGTTTTTCAGTTGGCGACCGGATCCAGAAGCAGTGGCTACAGATGCTTTCCTGCAGATATGGCCTCAGGAGGGGTCGTACGCGTTTCCTCCTTTCGCCATGATACCCAGGGTATTATGGCAAGTGGCGACACAGAAGGTTACGGTAGTTTTGATCGCTCCGTGGTGGCCGGCTCAGGCGTGGTTTCCTCAGATTCTGGGGATGACCATAAACTCTCCGAGGATATGTCCATTGTTCCCTTCTATCCTACGGAGTCCCACAGGGGAGTTGCATCCGATGGTGTTGTCGGGACAGTTGATGCTGATGGCATGGCTGATATCGGGTCAGCAGGATTTGATAGATTGTTATCACAAACAGCTAGGGAACTCATTGGCGAAGCATGGGCTCCGGGTACCAGATCGGCTTATCGGTCAGCCTGGGGTTCATGGGTTCGTTGGTGCTTACAACGGCAGGTGGATCCCACTTCTGCCCCGGTGACTGCTGTGCTGAATTTTTTATCGGCGGCTTTTGAGGACGGCAAGGCGTACCAGACCATCAATGTGTACAGGTCTGCTATTTCAGCTCACCATTCCCCGGTGGAAGGCAGAGCGATTGGGCAGCACCCATTGGTTTGTCGTCTCCTGAAGGGTATTAGGTTTAAGAAACCTCCAGGCCCTCGTTATCAATCCACGTGGGATGTATCATTGGTGTTATGTATGTTTGCCTCATGGGAAGACAATGAACAGTTGTCTCTCAAGTTGTTATCATACAAGTTAACCATGCTGTTGTGTCTGGTGTCCATTAAGCGGGTATCAGATGTTAAGGCGCTGGATATATCGCGCAGACAATTTACACCTCATGGGGTCCAGTTTACTATTTCTAGGAGGACTAAGACTAATCTGCATTCGTTTTTTTACCCGGGTTTTCCCTCTCACCCTGAGTTGTGTGTAGTTCGGTGCCTTAAAGCGTATGAACTTAGGACGGCGGGTCTCTGTTCTTCGTCTTTTTCCCAATTGATAGTATCTTTTTGTTCACCCCATTTGCCTGTTTCTTCCCAGACTTTATCACGCTGGGTGCGTCACTCTATGGCTTTGGCGGGAGTGGATGTGTCCATTTTTAATGAGCATTCTGCCAGAGGAGCCATGGCTTCCAAGGTAGCTCAGACTGGGGGCTCGCTTTCCGACATTTTGAAGGCGGCGGACTGGTCGTCGGAAGAGACTTTCCGGAATTTTTATTTTAGGCCGGAGAATCATGTTTCTATGTCGGTATTGTAATTTACTGTTGTTTCTATTGCTTTGAACTTGCATTGATATGAGCCTCCTGTCTGATATAAAATTGGAGATTTTCCTATTATTATGACGGAAAATATCGATTTTATGAAGACAGGAGGTGAGTATCATCCCTTCCATATTACCCAACCCTGTTATGGTGTATACTTTTTTCTGTCTTCCAGGTTACTGAGTTTCCTACTAGAAGACGTTGGGGTGGTTAACCTGTTCATCGAAAGACGGTTTCGATTATCCTGTTGGAATTGAAGGGTTGTTTCAAGTCTATGGGAGCTGGTCGCTTCGAGTTTGGATTGGAGAAGGCGATGTGGTCAAGCATTTCGTTGGCTTTTTAGATGGTTCTGACTTTTATTGGACTGCTCGCATCCAGAAAGAGGAGGAAGGTGGAGTTTCAGATGGTTTTATATGCTGCAAGTTGGATGGGATTGGTGGGAATGATTAGGGAGTGCGGTTAGGTTGCTTGGTAACCTGCATCCTATGTGTTTTTTCTTTCACTAGGAAGTTTTGTGCATCTTTCTTTCTGCTATTGGGCTTAATAAAGAAGGAATATGCATTGATACTCGCCTCCTGTCTTCATAAAATCTATATTTTCCGTCATAATAATAGGAAAATCTCCAATTTTAAATCTAATATTTCCCCTTCAACTTAATAGTGCACCAATCAGTAATATCTACTTAGAACTGATAAATAGTGAAGTTGTATCTATTGCAAAATCATTTTCGCATGCCGATTTTTGCATGCACGAATATAATTTAACACTATCGGCATATAAAGAGATTGATCTAACATGCATGTGAAGTGTAATCAAATAAACTGTTGTAATGTGAAAATACTTACAATGATCAAGAGTTTTTCTTCCTTCTTGGTGAATTTGCTCCCCACTATGTTTGCTCAGTCACAGGAAACTTTTCAGTAAACTTCGCAGGAAACTTTGCATACGCCCTGCGTCCCCAAGAGGTTAATATGATCATTAGTGATCAAGCCACAAGCTCTGACTATCCTGAGCTATCAAACATTACACATAATTCATACAGGAGATTATAATCCCATATTGGGGTCCAGGACCCCCCAAAATATCGAAACAGTAAACAATGAAATTTAATACAGGACTTTGGAAGTACAAGCAGATTACTGAATAGTGGATGTATCATCTAACCTATTCAGATGGTCATATGCTGGGTAGCAGTATCAAAGTCATTGGCCCTATTTACCATCTCTCCGAAGTATTAAGGCAGAGAATACTATTTCTACTTACAGTAGGGTGGCCTGGAGAATTGCCTGTAATTGAGTCTTTTAAAAGGAAATTTTTACTTTATTTGACTATAAATCTGATCATATGATTTTTATTTTGCTGAATATAAGTCCCTATAAGACCTTTTCTATAGGGTGAACCATTTTATACCTCACGATGTAAAGGCAAGGGCAGCTTCTCTTTCATTTCAATAGATTGATTTTGCTCTTCTGTAATACAAGTGTCATGATGAATAAAAGGTGTTCATATCAAGCATTAGCCTTTTCTCCAGAGAAGTAGAATGATGGGGTAAATTGTGGGATTGTTTTCTTACTCTCATCTCAGTGGGATTCATTGTTTAATAAAACACAATTTCCGGGAAGATTGCTCACATTTAGTGTTTACAGGATGCTAGGTAGGACAGTGAAAAGGGTCACTTTACATCCAAAATCTTTCCAATAAATAACTGTTCCTTATTCCATACATCAGTCGGTGAACACACTATAGCTCTTTCATTGCTTCAAATGACTATTAGAGTAAGTTCAACTGTTGTGGACAATTTGAAATTAAATTTTTGTTGTCATTTTCATTAAATTGCGAGAGAAACATGTGATACAACCTTACAAACCTTACAAAAGGTTTACCTTGTATAGCTGTTGGTTATATAAGCATTCAACTGGCAGCTGTTCCTCCTAACCCTGACATGTACATGCACACTCAGTAACAAGGGAAAAAGGAGCAGCCAGATACAAAAAGATTAAGCATTCTGGGATTTCCTTCCCTGACATCTGTAATTGAGGGAGGGTCATAAAACCCCTATAGACATTAGAAGGTTGACTGGTCAAGCCCTTTTTTGGTGCGTTCAGCCAATATATATCTAATGTATCTGGGCACCTAAAGTGTTGGAAAACTTAAATGTGATTTGACCAGCCAACCCCACATATTTAGCACTGTACAGAGATTATCCCTGCCCCCACTAGAGTGTATAATCTAATGTGGGTGGGGAGATTTATTAATCTGCAGTTTATGTGTCTGTGGCATATCTTTAAGTACCTACAGGAAACCCTACAAACTGTGGAAATGTTGCCCTGGTTGGATTTTAACCCAAGATCCCAGCGAAGCAAGGAAACAGTGTTAATGCCAAGCCACCATGCCTCCCGTACTGTGTTCTGTGACTGCTGTCTGCTCTTTATCTTACACAAGTGGTCTTGTAATTGTGGACTTCCAGATATTGCAGATGTTGGTGTTTAAGGTAATAATGTTAAATTTTACTGTAGGCTGTAAAATGAGATGTATTTTTCTACATAAGCGTGTGATAAAGCTTGCTTGGTTACCAGGTGTAAGGACATGTACTTACTGCAATATTACCCTTTTAAACTTACGATAGACTGAGAAATTAAAAATAATTATGCATCTAGTATCTCGACCTGTACTATTAGTGCATATGGAAAGTGTTTGTCTTTTGTATTCTACACACATAATGCTACATGCACTACACTACAGCAGGGACGTGCACAGACATTTTAGAGGGCAGGGGCTCAAGTAAAAAATAGAGGGCACTTCTCATCATTTAAAAAAACGTCTGCCAGACTCAATGGGCTGCGGCCCAGGGACACAGTGGACCTCCGGCCAGGCCACCTTGACATTCCTAGTCCCATAAAAGTTGGTGCTTTTGTAAAATAAAGTCAAGAACAGTTTCTCTGAGGTCTGCCATGTGTATATACACTTTGGCTGTGCTGTCAGTCTTATTTTCAGAAAACATGTGATAGCTGCCCTATAATATACTGTATTATAGAGGAGATTTATCAAAACCTGTGCAGAGAAAGAGCGGTGCAGTTGCCCATAGCAACCAATCAGATCGCTGCTTTCATTTTGCAGAAGGCTTTTCCTCTGCAAAGGTTTTAATAAATCTCCTCCTATATGCCCCGATCTGACCTCTATATGACAGAACGTGCACTGTATCTGACCTCTCCCAGCACCCATCCCCAATCACCCAGCCCCCATCACCCATCCCCAATCACCCAGCACCCATCCCCAATCACCCAGCACCTATCCCCAATCACCCAGCACCTATCCCAAATCACCCAGCACCCATCCCCAATCACCCAGCACCTATCCCAAATCAACCAGCACCCATCCCCAATCACCCAGCACCTATCCCAAATCACCCAGCACCCACCTTATGCAGGAATCTCCACACAGCTCTGGTTCTTACACTGAAGAGATGGACACCACACTAATATATGCTCACATGCTACAATATACAAGTTGGCAAAAAAGAATAATAAATATACAAAGACGTCCAGGCATAGCACAGCATACAGGATGGAGGCAGGGAAGCTCCGCCTCCATTGCGCACAAGACTGAATTTGCATACTAGCAATGTGGGGCAATACCTAGAAAACGGCTGGTCCACATTTAGTAAGTATAACATTATCTTTCTCCTGTTCTCCTGCACTGTAACCTAGTGTATTGGGTTTAGTGCGAGTAAACAGCCTGTCAGTTTCCCTTTAATTATATACCATACCCCCCTTAATGATCTATATACTTTACCATCATTCATCTATTAATTCCCTGTATACTGTGCCACCATTAATGAACTATATACTGTGCCACTATTATTTAACTATACTGTGCCACCATTAACCCTTTAAGGATCCGGGCTTTTTCCGTTTTTTCATTTTCTATTTTTCCTCCTCAACTTTAAAGAATCATAACTCTTTAAAATTTTCACCTAAAATTCTATATGATGGCTTATTTTTTGCATCACTAATTCTAATTTGTCATGACATTAGTCATTTTACCCAAAAATCTACGGTGAAATGGGAAAAAAAATCAATGTGCGACAAAATTGATGAAAAAAACACTATTTTATAAGTTTAGGGGGCTTCCGTTTTTACGCAGTACATTTTTCGGCAAAAATGACACATGATCTTTATTCTATAGGTCCATACGGTTAAAATGATACCCTACTTATATAGGTTTGATTTTGTATCACTTCAGAAAAAAATCATGAATACATGCAGGAAAATGTATACGTTTAAAATTGTCATTTTCTGAGCCCTATAACTTTTATTTTTCTGTGCTCAGGGCGGTATGAGGGCTAATTTTTTGCGCCGTAATCTGAAATTTTTAGCGGTACCATTTTTGTTCTGATCAGACTTTTTGATCACTTTTTTTATTCACTTTTTTGTGGTATAAAAAGTGATAAAAAATGCGCTATTTTGGACTTTGGAATTTTATTGCGCGTACGCCATTTAATGTGCGGTTTAAAAAGCGGTATATTTTTTTAATTCGGACATTTCCGCAAGCGGCGATACCACATATGTTTATTTTTATATACACTGTGTTTTTTTTATTCTTGGAAATGCCGGGTGATTCAAACTTTTATTAGGGGAAGGGATCATTGAAAGGGTTAATGATTTTTTTTACACTTTTCTATTTTGCAATGTTATAGCTCCTATAGGGGGGGCTATAACATTGCATTAACTGATCTTTTACACTGATTGATCCATCCCCATAGGAATGGATCAATCAGTGTTTTCAGCGATTGAATGCTCAAGCCTGGATCTCCGGCTTGAAGCATTCATTCGGCGATCGGACTGCAGGAAGGAAGGTAAGAAGACCTCCTCCTGTGCTACAGCTGTTCGGGATGCCGCGATTATACCGCGGCGATCCTGAACAGCTCCCTGAGCTAGCCGGGCACTTTTACTTTTGTTTTTAGCCGCGCGGCTCAGCTTTGAGCGCACGGTTAAAGGGTTAATAGCGCGCGGCACCGCGATCAGTGGCGCGCGCTATTAGCGGCGGGTCCCGGCTTCACTATGACACCGGGCCCGCCGCGATATGATGCGGGGTCACCGTGTGACCCCGCGTTATATCGCAGGACCGGGACTCAGGGCGTTAGTTTACGCCCTGGGTCCTTAACAGGTTAAGGATCTATACACAGTGCCAGAATACATAAAAATATAATGTTCCAATATAATGAAATATATACTGTGCTTCCATAAATTCCCTATATACTGTGCTTACATTCCTCCAATAATTCCCTAATAATGTGCTTCATACAATATATACAAGCACATAACATAAAGACACATACAGTACATACATACAGGTAATATACACTCATACAAAGAAACACTGACACATATATACAACATGGAATAAATACTAAAAGATATAACCAACAGGCACATCATACATACAGGTACACACATACATTCACTCACAGATATATACACACACACATATACATACATTCACTTGCTCACATTATATATATATATATATATATATATATATATATGTGTGTGTGTGTGTGTGAGCAAGTGAATCTTTATGTGTGTGTGTGTGTGTGTGTGTATGTCAGTGTGTCTGTATGATGTATATATATATATATATATATATATACACACACACACACTGACATACAGTCACTCATATATACTCACTCACTTACACTAAGGCCCCAGCCATCCCTCTCTGCACAGGCACAAACAAAGATATACACACACACACATATATATATATATATATACATACATACATACACAATCACTCACTTATATTTTCAGTTACTTACAGTAAGTAAGGGCTCCATCCCCCTCTGCACAGGCTGGAGTTTGTGGCCGGGCAGACAGTGGGCGGGGCTTCTCTCTGCCTCCGCTGCTCCTGTCTCCTCCGTGTGGAGAGAAGCAGAGAAATGGCAGATAATGACAGAGTGAGTGGCGCCCCCTTCCTGCAGGGAGGGCACAGCACCCTCCATTAAACCACATAAAAAATCTCCCCAGCAATGGATCCTTTTTACTGCACCTATCACCCTGAGTCTGTAGCTCCTTTTGTGAGGGCACTAGAGAGGCAGGTGAGGAAAAGGACAGGGGCTCCAGCCCCTTTTTACCCCTATGTGTGCACGTCCCTGCACTACAGTATACTCCCCCTTATACTAAGTTACTGGTTGTTAACAAACCTTATTTGAAGGTGTTTCTTTAAATTGAACATATCTTGCTGTTCTCAGGAGATGAAACACATAACACAAATCACACCCGTATGCAAATAATCATGTTCATCCAATTCATCTCATTTCTCATGTATTTCCTTGTGTACACTTTAAACTTTCTACAACTTTCTCTTTGGAAACTTAATTCACAGGATCACCTCTCTCTCTGTCAGTGTTTTTGACACTTTTCAAAGTGATATTTTACTAGTAATTGCACACCTCTGCTTCACATTATCTCTTCTCTCATCCACTCTCAGTTTCTATGACACGGGCTGGGGATGCTGCACCTTAGACTTGGCCTGCTGTACTTCTAGAAGCAGTGTAATGCTCTACAGTTGTACTAATGTGTATGATAGAACAGGTGGATACTATTACTATACATTAACAAGGTATGCAGATTTGGTAGCTTGAATTAGCAATATATTTAAAGTGCCTAAGTATCCTTTTAAATATATACATTGATTATTGTCTAATCTTCCATTTGGCTGTTTATTGGCTGTATAACAAATTGATCTGGGCATGTGCATTAAAAAGGTTGTCGCAGCACAGTTAAAGATATAACATACCCTTACTCCCCCGTGTTCAATGTGTTCAACTTCCCTAGGGCTGGTCCTTTGTTGCAGCCACTGCCTGTGGGTTAAATAGGTTATCTATGTTTATTTATTTATTTAGTTTATTTAGTTGTTTATATTTAAAAGGTCCTAAATGTTTTAAAATAACTAAGGCTGGGTTCACACTACATTTTGTCCCATACGGGAGCGCATACGGCAGGGGGGAGCTAAAATCTCGCGCTCCCGTATGTCACCGTATGCGCTCCCGTATGCCATTCATTTCAATGAGCCGACCGGAGTGAAACGTTCGGTCGGCTCATTTTTGCGCCGTATGCGCTTTTACGACCGGACCTAAAACTGTGGTCAACCACGGTTTTAGGTCTGGTTGTAAAAGCGCATACGGCGCAAAAATGAGCCGACCGAACGTTTCACTCCGGTCGGCTCATTGAAATGAATGACATACGGGAGCGCATACGGTCACATACGGGAGCGCGAGATTTTAGCTCCTCCCTGCCGTATGCGCTCCCGTATGGGACAAAACGTAGTGTGAACCCACCCTTACTTATACTTACCTTTCTGACCCTGCACTTAGCCTCCAATTGGCATTCTGGTCTTACTTTAGGAGAACATGTCATGTGACTGCCACAGTCTATCAGCAGCCTAGGTGGTCATGCTCAGTACTCAAACACTGCCCAGTGATGTCTGCTATTAATGTAAAACAAGAGTGCCAACCGGAGACTAAATGGGGGGCCAACCCAAATTGAAAGGTAAATAGCAGTTAGTTTCATATTTTAATGTGTTGGAGGCCTTTTAATTATTATTTTTTATAAATCATGGATACAATCTTTAACCACACCATTATTTAGCGGGCAACGCCACACACTGTTGTAGCAACACTGGCAACATTGTGCAGCCATTGGCAACCATGTGCAGGCATTGTTCTGCTCACATGCAGCAGCTATTGTGAAAACCAACAATAGACTAAAACTTAACATTTATTGGATCTCTGAAAAAGAAAAGATGTTCATATACATGGGCTGCCATCAAAAAGAAAAACACCAAAAATAAAGTGCACAAAGGTGACCAATAACCTGTAAATCAATAAAGATATGAAAAAATGATATATGTCAGGATAAATAAGTATACATAAGTATCACATGTGGCCATCACTAGCCCTAACCCCATGGCTCATGGGGTTAGCGCTAGTGATAGCCAGATGTGATACTTGTGTATAATAATTTATGCTGACATATATCATTTTTTCATATCTTTATTGATTTATAAGGTTATTGGCCACCTTTGTGCACTTTATTTTAGTTTTTTTCCTTTTTGATGGCAGCCCATGTATACGGGAATCTTTTTTTTTTTTTTTTTTTTTTACCAGAGATCCAATAAATGTTAAGTTTTAGTCTATTGTTGGTTTTCAAAATTTTTGCTGATAGACAGTAAGTTACCTCCTTTTTGCTTACATGCAGCAGCTGCAACAAAGGACCAACTTCATGCATACAGACCCTTCCCTGCAAGCAAAGAGAAAGGTTTAGTGCTGTATTGTCACACTAGCTAGATGTTGAGCACAAGTGAGCCATCTCTAGTAGGGGTTTTCCTATTAAAAGCAGTTTTCATGGGATACATGATAAATGTGGGGTCCCTAGGAGTCAGGCCCCTTAGAGCCCCATGATTATGAGAATGGAGGTTCCTGAATACGATTGTGTAATTGGAGATTGTCCTAGTCTTAATGATGGAAAATATAGATTTTATTAAAGACAGGAGGTGAGCATTATGCAGATCTTTCTTTTACTGCTTCAATAAAACATACATAGCAGCAAGGGTTAACGTTTACAGGTATTGAGAAAAAGAAATCTGATATGCAAATAGGTGCAAACAGTAACAAATCATAGGTCAGTACAGGTAACATAAGGTGCAAACAGTTAAACCACACCCTCTTTCTTTGGTGCAAAACATTAAGATAATTAGTATGAGTCCTAAAGAACAAATCCTGAGAAAACAGCAATATATCTGTAAGAAGAGTTCAACTAGGAAACAATCTGAATCCAATCAAGATAGCCCAGATGAGTAGAATGAAAACTTCTATAATGCGAAGAAGAATGGTAAGTCTCACACAATCAACGATGAGAAGAAGAGAACTTGAGGAAGATGAAGAATCATCAATTTCTGAGATGAAGGTGAGTATAACCATAGTTCAAGTTGAATGTGAATAAACTCATTGAGCTTAAACGAGAAACAAATGTATAATAATAAAGGATAGGCAGTGGCGTTGCTAGGGTTGGTGTCACCCGGTGCGGTAGAAAATGGTGTCACCCCCATACCTACCCCCCCCCCCCCCCTCAGTAAGTTTTTAGCCTGTTGTGACAGACACCACTGTTGTAGCGCATTGTGAGAAATTCCAGTATAATAATCAGATATACCAGTTGCCACAGAATGGGAAAGTGTTAAAGAAGTTTTCACCATTGAAATATACAGCTCCCAGAATTACTTAAAGGGGTACTCCACTGGAAAACATTTACTTTTATATCAACTGGTGCCAGAAAGTTAAACAGATTTTTAAATTACTTCTATTTAAAATCTTAATACTTACAGTACTTATAAGCTGGTGTATGCTCCACAGGAAGTTGTGTAGTTCTTTCCAGTCTGACCACAGTGCTATTTGCTGACACCTCTGTCCATGTCAGGAACTGTCCAGAGCAGGATAGGTTTGCTATGGGGATTTGCTCCTACTATGGACAGTTCTTGACATGGACAGAGGTGTCAGCACAGAGCACTGTGGTCAGGCAGAAAATAAATTAAAAAGGAAAATAACTTACTGTGAATCGCTTATACAGCAGCTAATAAGTACTGGAAGGATTAAGATTTTTAAATAGAAGTAATTTACAAATCTGTTTAACTTTGTAGCACCAGCTGATTAAAAAAAATGTTTTCCAGTAGAGTACCCCTTTGAGCAGTGGTGAGGTTATGCTGGGAGTTGTAGTTTCACTGACCTAACTGTAGAACTGACAAGTGACTACAGCTCTGATGTAGAGAGGAGAATGTACAATGGTATCAGTGACTACAGGTGACATCTCTATAGTGAGGAGAATACACAATGATATCTGACTACAGGTGACGTCTTCTCTATAGTGAGGAGAATACACAATGACATCAGTGACTACAGGTGACGTCTTCTCTATAGTGAGGAGAATACACAATGATATCAGTCACTACAGGTGACGTCTTCTCTATAGTGAGGAGAATACACAATGAAATCAGTGATTACAGGTGACGTCTTATCTATAGTGAGGAGAATACACAATGATATCAGTGATTACAGGTGACGTCTTATCTATAGTGAGGAGAATACACAATGATATCAGTGATTACAGGTGACGTCTTCTTTATAGTGAAGAGAATGTACAATGATATCAGTGACTACAGGTGACGTCTTCTCTATAGTGAGGAGAATAGACAATATCAGTGATTACAGGTGACGTCTTCTCTATAGTGAGGCGAATACACAATGATATCAATGACTACAGGTGACGTCTTCTCTATAGTGAGGAGAATAGACAATATCAGTGATTACAGGTGACGTCTTCTCTATAGTGAGGAGAATGTACAATGATATCAGTCACTACAGGTGACGTCTTCTCTATAGTCTTCCCTTATCTAATTCAGATGGTACATACCGGCAGGACTTGTTCCAGCTAAAACTTCTCTCTGCAGAATGTGACGCCCAGACGTCTCCTCACTATGTCAGCGCATTCTCATCCTCTATATGAAAACAAGTATTATTATAAACCTGAGAGACACTGTATCTTCTAAATATAATACTACTATACACTATACTCTTTGATTATAAACCTTCCATACACTGTACCCTCTGAATATAATACTACCACACACTGTACATTCTGAATATAATACCAACACATACTGTACCCTCTGAATATAAATCTGCCACATACTGTACCCCTGAATATAATACCGCCACACACTGTACCCACTGAATATAATACTACCACATACTGCGCCCTCTGAATATAAATCTGCCACATACTGTACCCTCTGAATATAAATCTGCCACATACTGTACCCTCTGAATATAAATCTGCCACATACTGTACCCTCTGAATATAAATCTGCCACATACTGTACCCTCTGAATATAAATCTGCCACATACTGTACCCCTGAATATAATACCGCCACACACTGTACCCACTGAATATAATACTACCACATACTGCGCCCTCTGAATATAAATCTGCCACATACTGTACCCTCTGAATATAAATCTGCCACATACTGTACCCTCTGAATATAAATCTGCCACATACTGTACCCTCTGAATATAAATCTGCCACATACTGTACCCTCTGAATATAAATCTGTCACATACTGTACCCCTGAATATAAATTTGCCACATACTGTACCCCTGAATATAATACCGCCACATACTGTACCCTCTGAATATAATACTACCACCCACTGCGCCTTCTGAATATAATAATTAGAGATGAGCAAACTACAGTAAATTCAACTCGTCACAAACTTCTCTGCTCGGCAGTTGATGTCTTTTCCTGCATAAATTAGTTCAGCTTTCAGGTGCTCCCGTGGGCTGGAAAAGGTGGATACAGTCCTAGGAGACTCTTTCCTAGGAATGTATCCACCTTTTCCGAGCCCACCGGAGCACCTGAAGGCTGAACTAATTTACGCAGGATAAGTCATCAACTGCCGAGCCGAGAAGTTTGTGACGAATCGAATTTACTGTAAGTTCGCTCATCTCTAATAATACTACCACAAACTGCGCCCTCTGAATATAATACTACCACAAACTGCGCCCTCTGAATATAATACTACCACAAACTGCGCCCTCTGAATATAATACTACCACAAACTGCGTCCTCTGAATATAATACTACCACAAACTGCGTCCTCTGAATATAATACTACCACAAACTGCGTCCTCTGAATATAATACTACCACAAACTGCATCCTCTGAATATAATACTACCACAAACTGCGTCCTCTGAATATAATACTACCACAAACTGCGCCCTCTGAATATAACGTTGCCATACAGTGCACCCTCTGAATATAATACCACAACCGCAGTAACACCCCTCAACATCCGTTAGCTGATGCTATTACGACGGGAGGGGGGTATTGGTGGTGTTGCTAGTGGATGATGGGGGTGCTACTACTCGGGGGGTGTTGCTGGAGGATGATGAGGGTGCTACTAGCCATCCCCCCTGGCAGTATCATCCCCATCATCCATCGGCAGGATCATCCTCCTGGCAGGAGCACCGCCATCATCCACCATCAGGATCTGCTGATGGAGGTGCTGCTGGGGGGGGGGGGGGGGTTGCTGGTGGATGATGAGGGTGCTACTGCCAGGGGGGGAGCAATAGGTAGGCAGCAGTTCCCCCACATTAGGTAGGTCGCAGTTTCCCCACATTAGGTAGCATCTATTCCCCACATTAGGCAGCATAGATTCCCCACATTAGGTAGGTCGCAGTTTTCCCACATTAGGTAGCATCTATTCCCCACATTAGGAAGCATAGATTCCCCACATTTGGTACCAGTTCCCCCACATTAGGTAGGTACCAGTTACCCCACATAAGGTAGCACAGACTCCCCACACTTGGTAGTAGTTTCCCCACATTAGGCCGCAGGTTCCCCACAATGGGTCAAAGTCTCCCACAATAGATCGCTGGTTATACCCCCCCCCCCCCCCCACACACACACACACACACACACACACACAAACACATACAACACAGAGAGACACACACACAAACACACACAGTCAGAGAGACACACACTCACAGACACACACACACACACACAGTCATGCACACAGTCACACACACATGCACACAGTCACACACACACAGAGTCTCACACACACAAACATAGATAGAGACAGACACACACACTCACCCATCCAGCGCAGCGCTCCTTCTCACCGGGCGCCGTGCGAGTGACGTAACTGACGTCCTCCTGCGCGGCCATACGGTGTGACGTCAGGCCGGCGCAGACGTGGGAGCGGAGGCCGGGCACAATGCTGGAGAAGGTGAGGGGGGTGTGATGATGGACGGGCGCACAGTGCAGGAGAAAGAGGGGGGTTGCTGATGGACGGGCACACACAGCGCGGGGGGGGGGGGGATTTGTGCTGACGGATGGGAGGCCGGTCGGGCACAGATGGGGGAGGTGGTGTCTGTGTAGCTGGGGGGGGGGGGGTGCGGCTACGGAGCGTCTTGGTGTCACCCCATTAGGTTGGTGTCACCCGGTGCGGGCCGCACCCCCCGCACCCGGGTCGCAACGCCACTGAGGATAGGGTTATAAGGGAGTGATAATGCTCGCCTCCTGTCTTTAATAAAATCTATATTTTCCGTCATTAAGATTAGGAAAATCTCCAATTTTATAACAAGACAGGAGGTTCCCATTATGCATGTTTAAAGCTAATAATAACATCAATACATAGTTACATAGTTAGTACGGTCGAAAAAAGACATATGTCCATCAAGTTCAACCAGGGAATTAAGGGGTAGGGGTGTGGCGCGATATTGGGGAAGGGATGGGATTTTATATTTCTTCATAAGCATTAATGTTATTTTGTTCCAGGAATGTATCTAATCCTGTTTTAAAGCTGTTAATTGTTCCTGCTGTGACCAGTTCCTGAGGTAGACCATTCCATAAATTCACAGTCCTCACGGTAAAGAAGGCATGTCGCCCCTTTAGACTAAACTTTTTCTTCTCCAGACGGAGGGAGTGCCCCCTCGTCCTTTGGGGGGGTTTAACCTGGAACAGTTTTTCTCCATATTCTTTGTATGGGCCATTAATATACTTATATACATTTAGCATATCCTCCCTTAAACGTCTCTTCTCAAGACTAAACAATTGTAACTCCTTTAATCGCTCCTTATAGCTAAGATGATCCATGCCCCATATTAGTTTAGTCGCACGTCTCTGCACCCTTTCCAACTCCGCAGTGTCCCTTTTATGGACAGGTGACCAAAACTGAACAGCATATTCCAGGTGAGGCCGTACCAATGCTTTATAAAGGGGGAGTATTATGTCCCTGTCCCTTGAGGCCATGCCTCTTTTGATACATGACAATATCCTGCTGGCTTTGGAAGCAGCAGCCTGACATTGCATGCTATTCTGTAGTCTGTGATCTACAAGTACACCCAGATCCTTCTCTACCAGTGACTCTGACAGTTTAATCCCCCCTAATACATACGATGCATGCAGGTTATTAGTACCCAGATGCATAACTTTACATTTATCCACATTGAACCTCATTTGCCAAGTGGATGCCCAGACACTTAGTCTATCCAAGTCATCTTGTAACTTATGCACATCCTCTATAGACTGTACCGTGCTACAAAGCTTGGTGTCATCTGCAAACATAGAAACAGAGCTGTTAATACCATCATCTATATCATTGATAAATAAATTAAATAACAGCGGGCCCAGTACTGAACCTTGGGGTACACCACTAATAACCGGGGACCAATCAGAGTACGAATCATGACCACCACTCTCTGGGTACGATCAATGAGCCAGTGTTCAATCCAGTTACAAACTAAAATTTCCAAACCCAAAGACCTTAACTTACCTGTCAGACGTCTATGAGGGACAGTATCAAATGCTTTAGTAAAATCCAGAAACACTATATCCACAGCCATTCCTCTGTCAAGGCTTCTACTCACCTCTTCATAAAAGCAAATTAGATTGGTTTGACAACTTCTATCCTTAGTAAACCCATGCTGGCTATCACTTATAATACAATTATCCCCTATGTATTCCTGTATGTAATCCCTTATAAGTCCTTCAAACAGTTTATCCACAATGCACGTTAAATTTACCGGTCTATAGTTTCCTGGGGAAGACCTAGAGCCCTTTTTGAAGATTGGCACCACATTCGCCTTTCGCCACTCCCTTGGCACAATACCAGACACCAGAGAATCTCTAAATATCATGAACAGGGGTACAGATATTACTGAACTTACCTCTCTAAGAAATCTTGGGTGCAATCCATCTGGCCCTGGAGATTTGCTTACATTTATATCACTTAACTTACCTTGTACCATCTCTACATTAAGCCAGTTCAGTACATTACATGATGTGTTACCAGCACTGACCTGGCCAATGTCAGCTCCTTTTTCCATAGTGTATACAGAACTAAAGAACCCATTCAGTAGCTCCCCTTTCTCTTGATCGCCTGTGACAACCTCCCCATTATCATTATTAACGGGTCCTACATGCTCTGTCCTTGGTTTTTTTGCATTCATATATCTAAAGAAATATTTAGGATTACTTTTGCTTTCTTTGGCCACCTGTCTCTCGTTTAGAATTTTTGCTGTTTTTATTAAATTTTTACAGATTTTATTAAGCTCCTTGTACTGTATAAATGTTATAGCTGACCCATCAGATTTGTATTTTTTGAAGGCTATTTTTTTGTTGTTTATTGCTCTTTTAACATCATTTGTCAGCCATGTAGGATTTAGTTTTAATCGTTTATAGTTGTTCCCCTTTGTTATATATTTAGCTGTATAGTTATTTAGAGTTGATTTAAAGATGTCCCATTTACCTTCTGTATCAGTATTTGAGAACACCTCCCCCCAGTCTATGTCCTGTAGTGCAGCTCTCAGCCCAGGGAAATTTGCCTTTTTAAAGTTATATGTTTTTGCCTTCCCCGCCTGTCTTTGTTTTCTACATTTTAAGTCAAAAGTAACTATATTGTGGTCGCTATTACCAACGTTTTCCCGCACAGTTACATTACCAACCAGCTCTGCGTTGTTGGAAATGATCAGATCCAACAAGGCATCACTTCTTGTTGGGTCCTCCACAAACTGGCCCATAAAATTATCCTGCAATAAATTTAGGAACTGTCGCCCCTTTGTAGTTTTAGCCAACCCCGGACCCCAATCTATATCTGGATAGTTAAAATCTCCCATTATTACCACTGTACCTGCCCGGGCGGCCCTCTCTATTTGTTTATGAAGCCGAACTTCTATCTCTTCAGTGATATTAGGGGGTCTGTAGATTACCCCAAATTTTATTTTTTCAGTATTTCCCTCCTTTCCCTACCCACAGTGATTCCACCTCCTCAAAATCATCACACACTATGGCATCGTTCACACTGACTTTCATACCACTTCTTACATACAGACAGACTCCACCACCTTTTCTGTTCATTCTATCCTTGCGAAACAATGTAATCCCCTGCAGATTGACAGCCCAGTCATGCGAGGAGTCCAGCCATGTCTCAGCGACCCCAACTATATCAATATGTTCCTCCAGTATCAAGGCCTCAAGCTCCCCCATTTTATTTGCTAGGCTTCTGGCATTTGTGAACATACACTTTACATTTCCATCCTTTATGTTATTGGGGTTAATGGGATTCAAGGGTGTAAGTTTTATTTTCCTATGAAGCCTATTCCTATTAACTATTCTAACCCCTCCCTCCGCTCCACCCCCAGGTACATATATAATTCCCACCTCTCTATCTACACTATCTTCCCCCTCTTTGCTGTAGGTTCCCACCCCCAAGTCCTTAGTTTAAACACTCCTCAACCCTTCTAGCCATCTTCTCCCCAAGCAAAGCTGCACCCTCCCCATTGAGGTGCAGCCCGTCCCTACAGTAGAGCCGGTAACCGACAGCGAAGTCAGCCCAGTTCTCCATGAACCCAAACCCTTCCTTCCTACACCAGCTTCTGAGCCACTTGTTTACCTCCCTGATCTCCCGCTGCCTCTCTGGTGTGGCTCGAGGTACTGGTAGTATTTCAGAAAATACTACCTTGAAGGTCCTTGCCTTAAGCTTGTGGCCTAAGTCCCTGAAATCATTTTTAAGGGCACTCCACCTACCTCTTACTTTGTCATTGGTGCCAATATGTACCATGACTGCTGGGTCCTCTCCAGCCCCGCCCAGCAACCTGTCAACCCGATCCGCGATGTGTCGAACTCGTGCGCCAGGCAGACAACACACTGTTCGGCGATCCCGGTCTTTGTGACAGATTGCCCTGTCTGTCCCCCTAATAATTGAGTCCCCCACCACTAGTACCTGTCTGGCCTGCCCTGTACTCCTCCCTCCCTCCTTACTGGAACAGACACCCCCCTGGCAGTCAGAGGCAGAGTCCTGCTGCAGTTCTGCTAGCTCTGTAATGGCATCCCCCTCATCTGCCAAGCGGGCAAACTTGTTGGGGTGTGCCAGTTCAGGACTAGCCTCCCTGACACTTTTTCCCCTACCCCTCTTTCTAACTGTAACCCAGCTAACTGCCTGACTGTCCTGCAACTCCGTCCCACTGTCCTCCCCCACCTCTATTCCCGAGAGTGCCTGCTCAGTGAGCACAAGACTCCTCTCCATACAGTAAACAAGAAAGTAATAATGACTAATATAATTATAATAGGAAGGAATATCAATATATTTATAGAATGACCATAGAAACATGAGGTGCAAGTCTAAAATAAAATGTCTTAAAGTGGATTCAAAATTTGCAGCCTTCATGATGTCAGACAGAGAACCTCCAGCTTGACAAACCTTAGGGGACATTGCTCCTCTAGTAGAATGGGCCCGAATATAGAAGTATCTATGCCAGCTAGAGACATAGTAAGTTTAACCTATCTGGCTAAAGTGGTGGTAGAAACAGGATGGAAAGAAGGAGATTAATAACTGAGAAGAAGAAGGATTTCTAAAAGGTTTTGTCATGAGTTCATGTGTTTTTAAACATCGGATAACGCAAAGTTTACGTTGAGGAAAAGCTGGGCAGAAGACAGAATGTAAGTTTGTTTTTGTCTGTCTAAAGATGGACATCAAGCTTTCACATCAGAAACCCTTTTGAAAGAAATAAGGCATAATTAAACGGTGAGTTTGAAGGACAACATTTTTAAAGAGAGTTGATCATTATCTTTCCAGGATAGAAATAGATTAAGGACAGCATTAAAGGGGTATTCCAGGCAAAAACTTTTTTTATATATATAGACTGGCTCCGGAAAGTTAAACAGATTTGTAAATTACTTCTATTAAAAAATCTTAATCCTTCCAAAAGTTATTAGCTTCTGAAGTTGGGTTGCTGTTTTCTGTCTAACTACTTTCTGATGACTCACGTCCTGGGAGCTGTCCAGCTCCTATGGGGATATTCTCCCATCATGCAAGCGATATTCTCCCTTCATGCACAGCTCCCGTGACGTGACATCATCATTGAGCAGTTAGACATAAAACTTCAGAAGCTAATAACTATTGGAAGGATTAAGATTTTTTTATAGAAATAATTTACAAATCTGTTTAACTTTCCGGAGCCAGTTGATATATAAAAACAAGTTTTTTGCCTGGAATACCCCTTTAACATCCCAAGTGGAATTATATTTAGGGAGAGGAGGACGCCTAGATTTTATACCTTTCATTAATTTACATATTAATGGATGTTTACCGATCAGTAAAGAATGAATAGGTGAATGAGAGAAAGAAATAGCTGATCTATAAATATTGCTATTTCTATAAGCCTTTCCTGCATCAAAGGAGGCCGATAAGAAATTTAGTATTTGGGTTATAGGTGCATGTACAGGATCCAAAGACCGTTGCATGCACCAATCAGATCAGAGTTTCAAGGCTGATCGGTAAGCTGATCTGGTGCCCAAGCGTCTGAGAGAATGTCTCGACATGTTTGCAAAAGGTCTGAATCAGGT
Organism: Hyla sarda; assembly: GCF_029499605.1. Taxonomy (NCBI): domain Eukaryota; kingdom Metazoa; phylum Chordata; class Amphibia; order Anura; family Hylidae; genus Hyla; species Hyla sarda. The sequence goes on from NC_079199.1 coordinate 57,583,320, forward strand.
CCGTTTGTCCTGATACAAGCCATGCTACTAGAATTAGAAGATTGGACATAACCAGAGGATGAGGGTCTTCCTAAGGATTCAGAAGAATTGTTTGATGAGATGGTAGAATCCTGGAGAAATCTATAAACATCCCCAAAAATTTGGGAAACCATGTTTGTGTTGGCCACCATGGAGTTATCAAGACTATTGTTGATTTCTTATTCTGTACAAGTAGGAGAACTCTCAATATTAGTGAGAATGAAGGAAACGCATAGTGAAGTTCTGTGGGCCAGAATTGGAGTAAGGCATCCTCACATTCCGCTTCTTGGTCTGGACGCCAACTGAAGAATCAATGACGTTAGCGGTTCAGGCATGAAGCGAACATATCTATGTGAAGAGGTCCCCAAAGGGAGTTGATTTTGTGCAAAATGGAGGGATCTAATCTCCAGTCGCTGTAATCGACTAAGCAATGGGATTTCCAATCTGCTATAGTTTTGGACAATCCCGGGAGTTATTCCGTTTTTAAAATAATGTCCTTTTCTAAACAGAAATGCCAAAATTCTTTGGCAATGTTGGTCGAAAGTTCTGATTTGGTGCCTCCTAGTCGATTCACATATTGTACCGCTGAGAAATTGTCCATCCTCAAGAGGATGGAACAATGAGATCTGTCTTTTGCAAAACTTTTGAGGGCAAAAGAACCTGCTAAGAGTTCCAGACAGTTTGGAGGAGAGACTCTTTCGCTGACCACTTGGCTCCTGTGGAAAGTGGACCGCATTGAGCACCCCATCCATGACGATTTGCATCGGATTCTATAGTCAGATCCGGAGAAATGTAGAAAATGGTTTACCCATTCCAGGCTTGAATATGATCTAACCACCAAAGGAGTTCTTCTTTGGTTTCTCTGGTGAGCGTTATCTCGTCTGAATAACCCAAACCTTCCCTCAGATGTTGGGCTTTCAGATGTTGGAGCGCACTGTAATGGATGGGGACTGGAAATATAGCCTGAATTGAGGCTGAAAGAAGATCTACTATCCGAGCAATAGATCGGAGAGAGACCAATTGTTTGTTTAATATTTATCGAATTTCTCTCCAAATCGTACTCAATTTCCTGGATGGGATACTCAGTATTGCTAATTGTGTATTTACTAGAAAACCTAAGAATTCCACTTCCTTCACAGGAATTAAAATTGATTTCTCGTGATTGATGAGAAAACCTAGATTGGTAAGTAGTGACAGTGTCCACTGAGTGTGAAGTCTGATGAGAGGAAGAGATTGAGCCATAATGAGGATATCGTCCAGGTAGATGATAAGACAAATTCCTCAAGCCTTTAATATGGCCCCTACTGGTTTGAGTAGTTTTGTAAAACACCAAGGGGCTGATGAGAGGCCAAATGGTAGACTGGTGAATTGCCATTGTTGACCTTCCCATAAAAACTGGAAGTATGTTGAAATTGTGGATGCATAGGCATCGTGAGGTAGGCGTCTTTTAGATCTATTTTGACTAGACAGTCGTTTTGTAACAATAGATCCTTTAGAAGATGAATACCCTCCATCTTGAAATTATGGTAATTAACAAAATTGTTGAGGGTTTTCAGATTTATCACAGGTCTGTAACCTCCGTCTTTCTTTTTCACTAGAAATAGGTTGCTCAGAAAACCTATTGAGTGAGGAGGGACCTGAATTATTGTGCCCTTGGAACATAGTTCCTTGATTTCTAAGTTTATGAGAGTCTGATCCGAATTGGAAAATTGAATCAGATGAGGATGTGAGTTTGTACAGGAAGACATATAAACTCTATTTGATAACCTCGTATAGTATTTAGAATCCAGGCATCGGAGGTAATCATATCCCAAACGTGGGTAAAACAAGCTATCCTCCCTATGTGAGAAAAATACATTAGAGGGGCATTTACCTGTATTTGGTCTTGACTTAGCATATCCTCTGTGTCCCCTGGAACGCCATGGTCTTCCTCTATTGGGGAGAAGAGGGTGGGTTGGAAAGGGTTGGTGGGGAGGGAGAATCTATCTTGTCTGAGAGGGGGTCTGGGTTGTTGTCCTTCATAGGACGGGCGGCTGGGGAACCAACCCCTATGTTTCCCAGCCTTGGCAAAAATACGAGGTTGGAAGACTTTGAACAAAGAGGACTGCACTTTATCTAGGGATTAAAATAATGCCACGTATTTATTGATTTCTTTGATGAAAGAAGTTCCAAAAAGGTAACCTGAAGGTGATGGAGAGTCAGAGGTTGCGAGGTGTATTAGTTGGGGATCCAATTTCACGAGCACTGATCTTTTCCTTTCCGTGCAAATAGAGGAATTGACATTCCCAAAAAGACAAATTGCGCGCTGGGCTCAGCCATTCAGAATATCAAGATTAACTGGAGTTCCTGAAGTAGAAGTTTCTTCCCATAGATGAAGGATTTTGGTTAAGGGTTCCAACAGCTCCAATAACCTGTCTTGTATCACTCTAAAAGAGCGATCGACTTTCCCCCCCCGATTTGTTTAGATATTTAATCAAGATAGGGTCTATATCAGGAGTACAGTGGTCCCTCAACATACGATGGTAATTCGTTCCAAACGACCCATCTTTTGTCGAATCCATCGTATGTTGAGGGATTCGTGCAATGTAAAAGTGCATTAAATACTCACCTGTCCCCGCCGCTCCGGACCGCGTCCTCACCGCTCCCGATTGTCTCCCAGGGGCTCCCGATGGGGTCCCGCTGCTCCGGCGTCTTCTTCTGGGTCCTCCAGTGTCTTCCGCATCTTCTCCGGTGTCCGGGCCTCGCTTTCTGGTGACGTTATTACGTTGTTGCGCCGGGACGGCGTGCGCAGCTACGTAATAACGACACCGAAAAGCGAGGCCCGGACCCTGGAGAGGACCCGGAGCAGTAGGGATAGGTAAGTGAACCTGCTGGGGCACATTACACTGCTATCCGACAGTAGCTTAAGCATTTTGCGCTGTCGGATAGCAGTTAATGCGATGGCCCCGACATATAAAAGCATCGTATGTCGATGCTGACATCGACGAGCGATGGCTTCTGAGAGGCCATCGTATGTCGATTTGATCATATGTCGGGGCCATCGCATGTCGGGGGGTTACTGTATCCGCTAACTTATTAAGTAGAGTAGGACAGGGACATTCTGAACGTAGTTTGTTTCTGGAAGCCTTGTCCAGAGGCTTTTTTATCCATAGGCTCAAAAATGTAGCAATTTGTGGAGGAGGAACCCAAACACCCGATCTAGGGTGTTTAATAAGCCCTGGGTGAAAAAAGGTACACCAGCACTGTCCAAAATAATGGATGTAGGATCTCCAATACCCAAAAGTTCATCCCCATGATCTGATATGTCCTCATAATCAGAATTATCTTCTTCTTCTGAAAAAATTTCCCCCTCATCAGAGGAAGATTGGTCCGGGGAGGTATCATAAGAATCTAGCTTCAATTTAGCAGAAGCCTTAGAAGCCTTATTAATCCGTTTTGTGTCAACCGCCTCACGGGTGGAGGGTATGGGATGTTGTGTAACATTAACATCAAAAGAAACCTGGTCCTTGACTCTCTTTGTTTTTGTATGGGAAGTGGAAGGACCGGTATTAATAAAACACCTTTTTTGGGAGTCTTTCCCCGATTTTTTCCATGCCCCGGCCAATTTAGAGGTAGAATCTTCAGCAGAGAAAAAATTATCTAAGGGTGTGGTAGGACCCTGAGGGGTTTTTGAGGATTTGTTTGTGCCATTGCTATGGCAACGGATCTGGCCACCACATCTGGAATGGATGACATGGCAGAGCATACCGCTGAATTGACAGACTTTGAGACGAACTGATCCACCATTGACCTGATGAGGTTCTTGTCTATGAAATCAAATGTCTGGGGAACAGATAATTTTTCAACCTCCTCATTAGCCATAGAACAAAATATAAGGCAGAGGGGTAATAATAATAATTATAAGAGCCCAAAAATGGACTACAAATCTCAGAAGTACTTATCCTTAGCTGAAGCAGCAAAGAAAGAGCGTGTGGTTTAACTGATTGCACCTTATGTTACCTGTACTGACTTATGATTGGTTACTGGTTGTACCTATTTGCATATCAGATTAATTTTTCTCAACACCTGTAAACGTTAACCCTTGCTGCTATGTATGTTTTATTGCAGCAGTAAAAGAAAGATCTGCATAATGTTATCACTGTTATCAATAATTATCATGCTGTGTTTTCTGACTTCAGAAACACACTACACATCGGGGGAGATTTATCAAAACTTGTGCAGATGAAGAGTGGTGAAGTTGCCCATAGCAATCAGATTGCTTCTTTTATTTTAAAAGAGGCCTTTGAAAATAAGCAGTCTGATTGGTTGCTATTGGCAACTACACCATTCTACCTCTGCACAGATTTTCATGAATTTCCCACATAATATATTGCCTAAAACTCTTGCCTGACGAAGATCCTCGTTCAGGATCGAATCGTGTAGCTAACATAATAAAACGTTCAACTATATTTCCTGGAGCAAACGCATTCATCAAGGGAAGCAAATTTTTCATATTCCTTCCTATCTTCATCAGCATACAAGACTGACGATTGTCATCTCCGGCATTTCCCTGTCACGGCTGCCCTAATGCTACTGTAGGGGTTGTGCTCTAAGCGCAACACCCAAGGGTAAGGAGACCATTTTTTTCTACTGACTTACTGGATCCTAGCGGCCCTTACGGGGGCGCTCCATGTTGTCTTTTTTCTTTCCTATTTTTGCTTAAAATACCTCAGGGCTCAGGAGATAAAGAGTTTGATGAACATTTCAGGACTAATTTTCTTTATTTACTCAGCACTGACCCAAAACTTTATGGCAAGGAAAATTCCTAACATTTCTGCTGCCTGGGGCAAAAGCTGAAATGGTGTAACAGGATCATAAGTAAAATATATTTGCATGCAGAACATCTCCAGCTTATAACAGTACCAGCAAAAGGGACTGTATATCTCTCTAGCTCATTTACATGGTATACAGATCCTATGTAGAGCTGATATCTACCTACCTCTGTATGGTGAATGTATTTAGGAATATGGGGGGGACATTTATCAAAACCTTTGTAAAAGAAAAGTTGATCAGTTGCCCATAGCAACCAATCAGATCGCTTCTTTCATTTTTCAGAGGCCTTGTTGGTGGTGGTCATTGTATGGCGGTATTATTTGTTCCTACTGGTACCACACAAAACTAGCAGTGTGCACGTGTTTCATTTTGTTTGGAGATGCTGACCATTTTTGTTTTTTGTACTGGTATTATTGGTAATATTGGTCTTGGTTAGTTTTGATTAGACATGGTCACTAACAGTATGGCGGTAATATGTATGGTGATAATATTTCTCCTTGTATACTGGTATACTTTGCACAATTGGGTGTGAATGAGGGCGTGGTTATGGGTGTGACTGAGGTGTGGTTAGGGGGTGTGAATGAGGTGTGGTTATGGGCATGGCTTGGGCTATGGGCTCTAGCCCCCGGTTTTTGCAGACCTAGAAACACCCCTGCACACATACATATACACACACACACTACTGAGACACATACATTCAAATACACACATTCACACAGATTCCTGTTGCTGTAGCCTATCTGCTTCAAGGTTCGACATATTTAGAGATGGTATTCTGCATACCTTGGTTTGTAAAGAGTGGTTATTTGAGTTACTGTTGCCTTTCTGTCATCTCAAACCAGTTTGCCTAGTCTCATCTGACCTTTGAAATCAACAAGACATTTTCATCCATCCAGCCCTGTGTAGTTAACATACAGTGTTGGCCTTAAAACTGTGGACCTCCAGATGTTGCAAAACTACCACTCACCACATGCCTGAACAGGAAACTGCTGTCTGAGCATGCTGGGAGTAATAGTTTTGTGGAGGTCCACAGTTTGGAGACCACTGTCATTTTACAAAAGCTCCAAAATCTTTACTTCTATGAATACAACCAATGCCGGAGATTGATAGAGAAGGGGCCCCATTCTACCTCAGTATAGCTTATGAGCCAATCACATGACATATAAAGCTGAACTTCCCCATCTGGGGCCTCTGAAAGCATAATTTGCATTGAAATGTAAAGACATTTTAGGACTCCTTTCTAAAAAAATAAAAAATAAAAATAAAGATAAGGGCTAACCAAATATTGTCTAAAGGACTGATTTACTCCCCCTTCATTTCAGAATAAACATGATTGACAGATCCTCTTTAAAGGGATAGATAGATAGATAGATAGATAGAAAGATAGGAGATAGATAGATATTATATATGGGATAGATAGATAGATATGACATAGATAGATTGGAGATAAATAGATAGATAAATAGATAGTAGAAGAAGAACAGCACAGCCAATGGAAGAAAAAATATCGTAGGGGGGTGCACGCAGCTCCTGGATCCTTCGTTAGGGGATCATCTTTCAAACAGAAGAAAAAATCTTGTCCACAGCACCAAAGTTCATGAAAAAATGTGTGTTTTATTCCATAAAAGGTGTCAATACAACAGCGACGTTTCAGTCAGCTCAACCTGACCTTTCTCAAGCATCACACAACCAGTGCTAACCATATCTTTATAGGAGCACCAATTACAAATGGTACCAATAAATGTGCAAAATCAATCATTAAATAAAGTGCAAATGCATAGTGTAAACAGTACAAAAAATATATAAACATAAGTAGCAAAGTACAAAACCATGAAAAATACATAAGTGAGACCTATACACAATATAGTGCAATAAATACATTAAGATAAACACTAATTGTGTTTAATTAATAAAGTGACACACATGTGTAGTGAAACATACAGGGTTAAAAAGGTGGGGGAACACACACTCACCGGATGACAAAGTATATCCACGCTATTACAGTATTCGGCATCAGGAAGTAACAACAGCGCCTGCGCGCCTCGTTCTCAGAGTGTCTCGTGTGGCAAGTAGATCTAGGTCAATCAGCGGATGGCGTCCAGGTGCCCATGGCGACGCGCAGCGGAATCTAGCCCATGCGTACATCACCACGAGTCAACCTGCGCCATCTTGAGTGTGGGAAACAAGCCTCTACATATATCAAAGAAAACAAACTGAAAAAACAAGAATAATAAATCTCTATCCAATACGACTACCAGGTAACAATATGAGGTCCTAGTCCCCTACATCCATAGTACCATACAGACTCAGGGGGTCCGCACTCATGTGTATCGCCAGCATCCGGCTTTCGGAGGCTAGCAACGCACAGTGTGCAAGCGACCCACATCCCCACACATCGTATGAAGGTGTGTGGTCACAGCACACAGTTTCGCCGGCCACCCAAGGACCCTCTTGGTCCATAAACCACACACGGGATCACACAGTCAAGGACATTTGGACCAACCTGGAGTCTTGTATCAAAAATTACAATTACCAAAATGAACAGAACAAAAAAAATATATAAACAAAATAAAAAATAAAGAATATAAAAATAATAAAAAATCAAAAATAAAAGTACAATAAAGAAAATAAAGAATGATAATAATAACAAAAAAAATATATAAAAAAATAAAAATTTTTTAAAAATTTTAAAAAAATTTATAGAGGATTTTTTAATTAGACTGGAGGCTGTACCACAACGCCACACTACACCGCCACACAAGAGACTCATGAAACTCACATAGATAGTCAGTATACAACGTTTTATTAATAAAATTATAACAGTTATGATAGTCATCAGGTGAGTGTTCAGTATATCCCAAAGTCCACCTAAAAAACAAGAGAGAAGACAAATTAAAAATTAGAATATATATTTTTACGGTAGCACTGATAGTGTAAAGTTACCAAGTACTCATAAATCCAGATATAAAAGGAACAGGATTACTGATTAACTACTCTGTGTGGAGTTTTGAATTCTACATTCAAACCAGCCGGTTTGAGAGACCCCAACTTGAAAATCCATTTAAGTTCAAGTTTTTTCAGCATCGCCTGTCTGTCCCCACCTCGTTTGAGTGGAGGGACATGATCGACGATGATGAACCTCAACTCTTTTTCCGTATGTCCCATAGTAGCAAAATGACTTGAAACAGGTAAATCCATTTTTTCCCTTTGTTACAACATACAGTGAGGACTCCATTGCTATAGGCAGAGTTATTAGGAAACATTGGCCTATATTACAGAGTTGTTTTGATATTCCTGAACTTAATATATTTCCTCTCATGTCATATAGAAGACAGACCAATTTAAAGGACAAACTGGTGAAGGCGGATATATCACAGAGACAAGTGGGCACTCAGAGGTACTTGACAACTATGAATAAGGGTAGTTTCCCTTGTAGACGTTGTGTCAACTGTAGTTTGATGTGTAAGGGTAATAATTTTGTGCATCCCAAAAATGGACAGACTTTTCCTATTAGGCACTATCTTACATGCGATAGCTCCTATGTGGTTTATGTGCTTTGGTGCCCATGTGGTCTCCTCTATGTGGGGGAGACCACGTGGGATTTTAAAACGCGCATGAACCAACATAGGTACACTATACGGAAGAAAAAAATGGATTTACCTGTTTCAAGTCATTTTGCTACTATGGGACATACGGAAAAAGAGTTGAGGTTCATCATCGTCGATCATGTCCCTCCACTCAAACGAGGTGGGGACAGACAGGCGATGCTGAAAAAACTTGAACTTAAATGGATTTTCAAGTTGGGGTCTCTCAAACCGGCTGGTTTGAATGTAGAATTCAAAACTCCACACAGAGTAGTTAATCAGTAATCCTGTTCCTTTTATATCTGGATTTATGAGTACTTGGTAACTTTACACTATCAGTGCTACCGTAAAAATATATATTCTAATTTTTAATTTGTCTTCTCTCTTGTTTTTTAGGTGGACTTTGGGATATACTGAACACTCACCTGATGACTATCATAACTGTTATAATTTTATTAATAAAACGTTGTATACTGACTATCTATGTGAGTTTCATGAGTCTCTTGTGTGGCGGTGTAGTGTGGCGTTGTGGTACAGCCTCCAGTCTAATTAAAAAATTCTCTATAAATTTTTTTTAATTTTTTAATTTTTTTATTTTTTTATATCTTTTTTTTGTTATTATTATCATTCTTTATTTTCTTTATTGTACTTTATTTTTTATTTTTTATTATTTTTATATTACATAGTTACATAGTTAGTACGCTTGAAAAAAGACATATGTCCATCAAGTTAAACCAGGGAATTAAGGGGTAGGGGTGTGGCGCGATATTGGGGAAGGGATGAGATTTTATATTTCTTCATAAGCATTAATCTTATTTTGTTCCAGGAATGTATCTAATCCTGTTTTAAAGCTGTTAATTGTTCCTGCTGTGACCAGTTCCTGAGGTAGACCGTTCCATAAATTCACAGTCCTCACGGTAAAGAAGGCGTGTCGCCCCTTGAGACTAAACTTTTTCTTCTCCAGACGGAGGGAGTGCCCCCTCGTCCTTTGGGGGGGTTTAACCTGGAACAGTTTTTCTCCATATTTTTTGTATGGGCCATTAATATACTTATATACGTTTATCATATCCCCCCTTAAACGTCTCTTCTCAAGACTAAACAATTGTAACTCCTTTAATCGCTCCTCATAGCTAAGATGTTCCATGCCCCATATTAGTTTAGTCGCACGTCTCTGCACCCTTTCCAACTCCGCAGTGTCCCTTTTATGGACTGGTGCCCAAAACTGAACAGCATATTCCAGGTGAGGCCGTACCAATGTTTTATAAAGGGGGAGTATTATGTCCCTGTCCCTTGAGTCCATGCCTCTTTTGATACATGACAATATCCTGCCGGCTTTGGAAGCAGCAGCCTGACATTGCATGCTATTCTGTAGTCTGTGATCTACAAGTACACCCAGATCCTTCTCTACCAGTGACTCTGCCAGTTTAATCCCCCCTAAGACATACGATGCATGCAGGTTATTAGTACCCAGATGCATAACTTTACATTTATCCACATTGAACCTCATTTGCCAAGTGGATGCCCAGACACTTAGTCTATCCAAGTCATATTCTTTATTTTTTATTTTGTTTATATATTTTTTTTGTTCTGTTCATTTTGGTAATTGTAATTTTTGATACAAGACTCCAGGTTGGTCCAAATGTCCTTGACTGTGTGATCCCGTGTGTGGTTTATGGACCAAGAGGGTCCTTGGGTGGCCGGCGAAACTGTGTGCTGTGACCACACACCTTCATACGATGTGTGGGGATGTGGGTCGCGTGCACACTGTGCGTTGCTAGCCTCCGAAAGCCGGATGCTGGCGATACACATGAGTGCGGACCCCCTGAGTCTGTATGGTACTATGGATGTAGGGGACTAGGACCTCATATTGTTACCTGGTAGTCGTATTGGATAGAGATTTATTATTCTTGTTTTTTCAGTTTGTTTTCTTTGATATATGTAGAGGCTTGTTTCCCACACTCAAGATGGCGCAGGTTGACTCGTGGTGATGTACGCATGCGCTGGATTCCACTGCGCGTCGCCATGGGCACCTGGACGCCATCCGCTGATTGGCCTAGATCTACTTGCCACACGAGACACTCTGAGAACGAGGCGCGCAGGCGCTGTTGTTACTTCCTGATGCCGAATACTGTAATAGCGTGGATATACTTTGTCATCCGGTGAGTGTGTGTTCCCCCACCTTTTTAACCCTGTATGTTTCACTACACATGTGTGTCACTTTATTAATTAAACACAATTAGTGTTTATCTTAATGTATTTATTGCACTATATTGTGTATAGGTCTCACTTATGTATTTTTCATGGTTTTGTACTTTGCTACTTATGTTTATATATTTTTTGTACTGTTTACACTATGCATTTGCACTTTATTTAATGATTGATTTTGCACATTTATTGGTACCATTTGTAATTGGTGATCCTATAAAGATATGGTTAGCACTGGTTGTATGATGCTTGAGAAAGGTCAGGTTGAG